>NC_055958.1:44073072-44080572 GCF_018492685.1 Alosa sapidissima | reverse complement strand
TTTTTCGCTGGTAGCAGAGGCATAGCAACAGTCATATTTTAGATAGATAGATAGATACTTTATTGATCCCCAAGGGGAAATTCAAGATTCATATCTTTGAGATATAGCAGATGTAAAGTCCTCACGGAGAAAACATGCACGTTAATTTTATTGACAGAAAACGAACGCGGGGACTCGTGAGCAGTTATTTAACTATCGGAGGCATTATTTTTTTTATAATTATCGAAACCCCGTTCATTCGCTCGTAGGGATTTTTCTTACGAACCGGAACAGGCAAAAATGCTAATTGAATGTATACAAAATGACGGTAGTGTCTACCACACTCTAAATATGATTAAATAGGATTTCCTTGTGTAGATAAAAGTACTTACAGTTGGTGGAGAGGTGGGCAACCTCCGTGATTGCACAACTCCAGGTTTCAATACCAACGTGATGCAAACCCCCTGCTGTACTCCCCATAGTTATGGTATGTTATGTATGGTATGTACCTATAACTACCATAACTATGTCCCCATAGTTATGGTAGTTATAGGTATTAGCACTAGCTCAACCTAGATTCTGTCAGAATTTCTGTGAGTGGTTACGAACCAACCAAGTGGGCGGGACCATGAATAATAATTAGTCAGTTTTCTGCCTTTTTCTTTCATTTGGCTATTGCATACAGCAGACAAACTGCATAGATTTCAAACTTAAAACAGGTCACAAATTTATTTTGACCTATGTTATTTAAAAAACAACAAGAAAAGTGGGATTTTAATGGCATGGGATCTTTAAAATGTATTAATCGTGATTTTATGAGGTATTCAATTTCATAAATATTATCGAAATCGCCGCTCCTAGACTGTGAACACCGCTGCACACTTTCATTTGCACATTACACACACACACACACACACACTTACACAAGCACCACACACACTATACACACATGCACCATATGGATATGCGCTCGTAATGCACGCACACACACACGCACGCACGCACACACACGCACACACACACGCACGCACGCACGCATGCACGCACACACGCGCACACACACACGCACGCACACACGCACGCACGGACACACATACGCACACACGCACGCACACACACACACGGTAGGTTGAGCAGTAGCATGTGGTCTCTGCACTCGCGTAGTTGCTGTGGAAGTTGCCCTGGAATCTGTGGTTGAGATGGATGATTTCACACATACACACACACACACATACACACACACACACACCCACACACACGGTAGGCTGCACTCACGTAGTTGCTGTGGAAGTTGCCCTGGAATCTGTGGTTGAGATGGATGATTTCACACATACACACACACACACACACACATACACACACACACACACCCACACACACGGTAGGCTGCACTCACGTAGTTGCTGTGGAAGTTGCCCTGGAATCTGTGGTTGAGATGGATGATTTCTCCAGCGCCCTGCATCTTCCCCCCCGCCCACGAGCCACAGTACTGGGAACCAGTAGCCTTGTACACATACACACCCTGCCCCTGCCTGAGAGAGAGAGGGAGAGAGAGAGAGAGAGGGAGAGAGAGGGAGGGGTGAACCAGTAGCCTTGTACACATACACACCCTGCCCCTGCCTGAGAGAGAGAGGGAGAGAGAGAGAGAGAGGGAGAGAGAGGGAGGGGTGAACCAGTAGCCTTATACACATACACACCCTGCCCCTGCCTGAGAGAGAAAGAGGGAGAGAGAGAGTATGAGGGAGAGTAAGAAAGAGGGAGAAAGAGGGAGAGAGAGAGTATGAGGGAGAGTAAGAAAGAGGGAGGGAGGGAGAGAGCACAGGCTACATGAAAGAAAGTCAATGTTTAATCTTCTCATTCCACAGAAAAGTGTGTGAGAGGTGTGTGTGTGTTAATGTGCACATATGTGTGAACTGGATGTGAAGTATGCGTGTGAGAACGTGTGTGGTCAGGGCACCTCTGATGTCGTAGCCACTCCCCGTCATATGTGTCTCCATTGGGGTACGAGTACACCCCGTGGCCTTGTCTGAGGTCCTCCACCCAGCTCCCTGCAAGAGAGAGAGCCTCATTCACCCATGTCTTGTATCCGGAAAAGTGCTAACTGGCTGAATATCTGACGTCTTTCATCGCACCCTCGTATTTGGAGCCATCCGGATAGTAGAAAATCCCATGACCATGCTTCAAGTTTTGGTAGTACTCTCCAATATACCGTGCACCGTTCTTGAACCGGTAAGTTCCCTTCAACAGAGAAGAGGTGGAATGCGCGTAACGTTAACTTTTAACTTTATAACAAACATGGGGGAGACCGGTGCTCTTCAAACTTCAAAGCAAAGTGGCGTGACGTTAACTTACCTGACCGCATCGTTTGCCATTTTCGTACAGGCCCTGGTAGGTGTCTCCGTTTGGTAGTACTGCTCTGCCAAAACCATGTCTTTCTCCGGCTTCATTCCGCTCCCCCTCGTACTCCTGCAACAATCAACAACATTGCTATTAACGTTAGTCTATAGAGCTAAATATTAACGTTAACGATATCATACTATTACTTTAAAGTAAAAGTATGGTATCGTTAACGTTAAAATGTACAGTGTAGGCTATTGGCTTGCAAGCTGGCGTTGTATCGATAACTTAAGTTAACTAAGAAATCACATCATATTTGATCTCACCCCAAGGTACCCCTGTTCGTCGTCCAAATCCACAGATCCGGCGTCTGACATTATAACAAAGTAAAGTAAGTAGTAACTTTAAAGTAAGTGACAGCGTTAGATTGCCTTACTTGGGCTAATGCTAAGGTAACGTAACGTTAATGACACACAGGTCTTGGCTTCAGTTTACTGTTGTCATGACAACCACACGGTTACGTGGAGGAAAAGAGGCTGGTAGGTGCTTTGCAAAAAACGCAAAGGATTTCGATTTTGGTCATCTGCAGTTGTGGAAATAAACTTTTTGAAATGCGAGGAGCCGGCTTCTAACAAATAAATGGACAAACTCATCTGACACTGAATGATTATTATAGTCTGAAATCAGCTGCTTTCATATTATCAGCGTTTAGCTCAACCACTGGCCAGCCGCCTTAAGTAAAAGCATGACCTTAACATATTTCCGAAATCATTTTGATGGTACATAACCTCATAACATGACGAACAACACTTCTGCCTTTGTCTGAGCGGCCCTCTGTAGGCGAATCGACCTAGCAAGAATTATCCCCTACCCTGGAAATGAAAACGCGAAAGACCTGGAGATCTTTCTTAGGCTACTGTTGTGCGGTGCATTCTCTCAGAGTTATGTTCATACTTTAAGTATGAACATACTTTGTTGCAAAAGACGCATATAGTTCGTTTATTACTGATCTTTTCAACTGTAGCGGGACCCCGAAAGAAAATCTTGTTTAGTGCAGCTTTAGGCTACCTACCGAACAAATGCCGACACAATCTCAAAGTTGGCTACCGCTGTGTTAGTGGTCTAATGTAGACTAGCCTAACTAGTGGACACATTCTGTGGTCTATAGTTTTCCTCATAAGAGTGTAACCTATAGTGTCTCTGTGAGACTCTTTTTGAAAGTAATTCATGAAATGAATGAATGAACAAACCAAAACAAAGTGCGATAAAGATTGTTTATTAAAAGTATATATAGGCCTACTTATAGCCTAGGCTACTTATTAAAACAATATAGTGTCCATATCACCCCGTCGGCTAGTCAGTCCTAACCTGGCCTTGGAAGAGAACTCAGAACATTATCTGGTAGAAGCATTTAGGAAGAGTAAATTATCTACGAGGCAGTGGCATTTTGCGTCCATGTAGGCTAGGCTATGTTTAGGTAGGCTATTTTCTGTGTTCAATTCAGTATGGATAGCACGAGTATTCGTTTAATTTTCATTTCATTTAATACTATAGTTTCCCAACAACGACATCAGAGAAATGACAAGGAGTCACCGGAGGCGTGCCACGAGCCCATCGTGTGCAGGCAAAACCAGTTCCGTGTAGTGACGTCAGTGTAGTGAGCAGCGTGAGCTGTTTGTCTAGTCTACACTGTACTGTGTGAATGAGGAAGTCTGCCACACAGGCACGTAAAGAAACGACTCGGCCGTGGTTCCGTAGCCTTCTAGATTCCGGTAAGACAAATACATACTCATTAGAGCAGAAGACAGACAAAATACGGGAAACAGTTGAGCATGGCTTCTGAGTGATGATTCTGGCTCTTCTGCGCTGGTGTTGCCTTTGCTGCGTGTAATGATCAGGAGTCTGATTAATTTGAACTCGGATCTGAAATGCTGTCCGATCCACGGGACTCACGGGGTTACCGACAGCATAAGTCAAAGATCTAACCGGTAGGTCACACGCAGACTTGGTTGTGTTCTGTGTGTTGATGTGGATTGGAAGTTATTCGCTGCGTTCCCGTCGCTTCTGCGAGGACACAAGGAAATCTCTAGAAGTTGGATGGTTAGTTGTGTCTGATGGGCTGTGATATGGTCTGTCATTAGAGGGGTAGGTAGTTTTGCTGTGGAGCCGAGATGTCTGTAGCGTGGAGTGTTTGTATGCAGGTGACCTGTAGCAGAGTTTGGGTAAGGGTGAAGGAGCCGAGGTGTCTGTAGCGTGGAGTGTTTGGAGGTGACCTGTAGCAGGGTTGGGGTAGGTCGCTTATTAATGGGGCTGTAGCCCGGGCCACATCAGGGCCACATCAGGGCTACATCAGGGCCACTGGATTGCAGGGGGTAAGGGTGTCCAGGTGTTAGGGGTGCGCGTGTGTGTGTGTGTGTGTGTTTGTTTGTTTTGTGTGCATGTGTGGGCTGTGCATGCAGTGTGTATGTGTGATAACGATGAGTGTCTTGGTGGTATATGTGATAGTGTGTTTGTGTGTATTAGTCCTTAAGGTGTGACTGTTCTAGAGAGTTAGATAGATAGATAGATAGATAGATAGATAGATAGATACTTTATTGATCCCCAGGGGAAATTCAAGAAGGTGTGGCTGTTCTAGAGAGGAAGATGTGGCTGTTCTAGAGAGCAAGATGTGACTGTTCTAGAGAGCAAGATGTGACTGTTCTAGAGAGTGAGGTGTGACTGTTCTAGAGAGCAAGATGTGACTGTTCTAGAGAGTGAGGTGTGACTGTTCTAGAGAGCAAGATGTGGCTGTTCTAGAGAGTGAGGTGTGGCTGTTCTAGAGAGTGAGGTGTGACTGTTCTAGAGAGCAAGATGTGACAGTTCTAGAGAGTGAGGTGTGGCTGTTCTAGAGAGTGAGGTGTGACTGTTCTAGAGAGCAAGATGTGGCTGTTCTAGAGAGTGAGGTGTGACTGTGGCTGTTCTAGAGAAAATATGTGTATTGAATCTATTAAACATAATAAATGTATATTAAATGCATATTTTACTACTTTCATTCACACTGTCAAGTCAAGTTTATTTATATAGAGCATTTCATACACAGAGGTCATTCAATGTGCTTTAAACAAAAGCAAACAGGAATAGCAAATAAAAGCATAGAAGGGCAATAGTCAAACAGTTTAAACATAGCCTAATGCAGGGGTCTCAAACTCAAATGAGCGGGGGGGCCACTTCTGCCAATGTCATCTGATTGGAGGGCCACGTCAGTGTTAAAGAATAATACAAAAAAACAACGGCTATTTCCTAAAATGCAATGTTTTTTTCAAATACTGTATTTTCAAACACAAAACGACAAACAGAAAGTGCAAGTCTTTTTATCTATTTTTAGACACCTGTGCTAGCAACCTTAGCTTATAAATAATGATAAAGTAAATATTAATACAAATGATAAAACCTGACAAACTAGGCATCAGGTTTAAGAAAGCAATACCATTGGATTTTTATATCAAAATTCCAAAAGGCCATGGCTTGAAAGTGGTCAGAGATAAAGTCCTATTGTAAATGTAAAAATCTTTGAGTATAAACAAAAGTTTATGAAGGGGGTACATTTACCCATCTAATTTGCCACTGGATGGCAAGCACCTCAGATTATGCACCTTTCAGTAAATACTGGATGAACATATTTGGGCAAGTTTACTTTCTTTTTTGTCATATTACCCACATAACAAATTAACAAGAAAACACCCAAGATCTATACCAACAATAGTACATTATTACTAGCCTAGCCTATAACCACAAGGCCTACAATAAAGTGTCCTGGTCAAATCAGTTCCCATCACGGGTGACTTTGTAGTTCTTCAGAGCCCTATTTCTACTAGCCCTGCTGTCTGTACCACGTCCATTACGGACACTATCATCACGATTACCACTGAAACCTCCAAGCTATGTTGGGCAGTGGGTCGAAATAAGTATGGTATGCTTAGTGGACAGGCAAAGACGCACCTCCATTCACAGACGCACCGTGATTATCACTGTCAATAGGAGATTGATCATAATCTCCAAAAGGATATTCTTCTCCAGAATCAGAATAGGTGACATAGCCTAAGACTTCATCACATGTGAACGTTTTTCAACATTTGGTGTAGGCCTATTTCTGCTTCAATTTGTGCAAAACTATGGCCTGCATTGCTTCCGCGTCATTACAAATGCACGTCTTCGTGTTTCTCGCGTGTAATACAAGTATTTCCTGAAAACTTTGTGCAGCGATTTTGGGTTTGAATCAAGCTCTGGATGTCTAGCAAATAGTGGAGGAGAGTACAAATGGGATTTGTCACCGTACTTGGATCTATCATCTATTTTAATCAGTATCGTTGTTTGTCGCAATTAAAAATACCCTCAAGGGCCGGATTACATTATTATTTTGACATTAGGTCGCGGGCCGGAATTGGGTAAGGGTAAACACTATAATAAAAAAGAAAACATAAAACGCACAAGGCAAAAACATTTAAAAATAAAGAATAATTGGAGGGTATATACAGTACCCTCCAGAATTTGGGTAAATTTGACTAAAAACAGGTATAAAAATAATCTTCTGTCTCTTATCTTCTGAATAATTCACTGTCAAATAATCTTGATTATTCATTGTACTCTCACAATGAAAACAATGAGGAAAAATCCAATCTTGAAGGGAAGACAATTTATTCTGAGAAAAAGGAAAGTAAATAAATAAATATTTTATATAGAAAAATCTTATATACAAAACATAACAGAAGCATTTTCCTATCTAATTTCAACTTATTTAAGTTAATCAGAGTGTCTGTGAACTTTCAGAAGTTTTTCATGACTTTTTTTCATTAAGGTATGAAAATAAAGTGACACAGATGCTAAATCCTCTAGTCATTTTTCAACATCAGAAAGACGAGAGAATACACTAAATTTAATTGAAAAGAAAGTATGTTGACATTTAAGTCAGGAAATGTCTATACAAACTAGGTACTTTGTAGTGTTAATTTCGTCAGACAAGACGAGAGGAAATATGTTCATCAACGACCTTTTTTTTCATGACTAAGACGAGACGATGACGAGACAGCACTAATGTACTGTAACACTGACTAAGACTATCTTAATATCCATCATTGTTGACGAAAAAAGACAAGACTAAAATGTTTTGCATGAAATAAAAACTAAGATAAAATCTCTTTCATTTTC
>NC_055958.1:44035572-44065572 GCF_018492685.1 Alosa sapidissima | reverse complement strand
AACTAGTAGCATTAGCAGTCTGAACAAGTAGCATTAGCAGTCTGAACTAGTAGCATTAGCATTAGCAGTCTGAACTAGTAGCATTAGCAGTCTGAACTAGTAGCATTAGCAGTCTGAACTAGTAGCATTAGCAGTATAAACTAGTAGCATTAGCAGTCTGAACTAGTAGCATTAGCAGTATAAACTAGTAGCCTTAGCAGTATGAACTAGTAGCATTAGCAGTATAAACTAGTAGCATTAGCAGTCTGTTGTTTCCTCGCCCTGTCCCTCCATGTCTGCCCGGATCTTTAAAAGACAAGTAAAGGGAGAGGTCAGCTAGAATGTGTTTAATTTGTGTGTGTATGTGTGTGTGTGTGTGTAAGTGATAAACATTCTTTGATGGACTTTGATCTGCAACAGTGTGTGTTTATATGGGTGTGGACATGTGTCAGTGAGAATGTGTGTGTGTGTGTGAGAGAGAGTGAGAGAGAGAGGGAGGCTGAGTTTGTGTTTATGTGTGTGAGAGAGAGAGAGACAGAGGGACTGTTTGTGTGTATGTGTGTGTGTGTGAGAGAGAGACAGAGTGACTGAGTGTGTGTGTGATTGGCACAATATATTCACATGTCAACTTTTGGCGGCAGAAGAGGCGAGATTTGTGTAAGTGAATGTCCGTAATTTGGCCTCTAGGGGTGCTGTAATAAAGTAAATGACCTGATATCTCAGCCATTCTTTATCCAATTGCCATCAAAGTTGCTTGCTCATGCCATGGCAACACAATTCCTGCTATTCCCCCACATCGCTGCTAGATAGATAGATAGATAGATAGATAGATACTTTATTGATCCCCAGGGGAAATTCAAGGTCTCAGCAGCAGCATACATACAACACAAACACATTCTTTAACAGCAGAAAGAGTAATTAAAGTATATAATATAAAAACACAACTAAGCAGTAAGGACAGTAGAAGATAAAGAATATGCTAAATATACTAAAATACAAATTATACTAACACTTAATACAATATATAAAAATATACTAAAATACAAATTACAAAAATACAACTACTAACACTTAATCTAAATCAATTCTAAAAACAGTATCCACATAGTGGTGATTAATAAATCAGAGGCGCTTGCAATGACTGAGGCAGGGACTGAGCCTGTGATTCTCTGTGCATAGTAAGGTATGGTAAGGTGCTCTAAGGTGCTCTGTGTGAATGAGTGTCATGGTGGTAGTGCAATGGTGATAGTGGTCATGGTGATAGTGCAAATGAGTAAGTCAACAGTGCAACAATGCAGAAATAAAGTAAAGTCTATATATCTATATATTTAACTATTTAAGAAAATGTATAAGTGTGGCCACAGTTCGGCTGTGGCATGGAGGGGGGGGGGGTTATGCATATGTGCTAATGTGCTAATATAGCACGCAAACAGTGAGGTATAAAGACAGTGGTACAAGTGGCTAGTGGACAGACAGTACCAAACATGGAGGGGATGAAGAGGCAGACAGACTATGCAGAGAAGTCTATCTCTCCTCTTCCCTTAAGTGAGGCATTGAACAGTTCAATGGCCCTGGGGACAAATGACTTTCTCAGTCTGTCAGTTGTGCAAGGCAGTGAGCGAAGTCTCCAGCTGATCAGGCTCTTCTGTTTAACAATAGTGCTGTGGAGTGGGTGACACTCATTGTCCAAGATGTTGATCAGTTTGTTCAGGGTCCTTTTGTCAGATAGTGAAGTGATACACTCCAGTTCAGCTCCCACTACAGAGCCAGCTTTCCTTACCAGCCTGTCAATTCGCCCCACATCCTTCTTCCTTGTGCTTCCTCCCCAGCATACTACTGCATAGAAGAGGACGCTGGCAACAACAGACTGGTAGAACATCCTGAGGAGCTTACTGCACACATTGAAGGACCGCAGCCTCCTCAGGAAGTACAGCCTGCTCTGCCCTTTCTTGTAGAGTGCATCAGTGTTGGCTGACCAGTCCAGTTTATTGTCCAGGTGGAGACCCAGATACTTGTAGGTGCTAACCACCTCCACATTGACCCCATCAATGTGGACTGGTAGCAGAGTGGGCTTAGACCTGCGGAAATCCACCACCATCTCCTTGGTCTTTGAAGTGTTAAGTTGAAGATGATTGAGTTTGCACCATTGCACAAAGTCCTCCACCAGGCTCCTGTACTCCTCCTCCTGCCCGTTCCTGATACACCCCACAATTGCAGTATCATCAGAAAACCTAACCCTAGGTGGGAATGTGTCCTGTGTAGGTGATAAGTGATGGCATCGTCCACGCCCACTTTCTCCTGGTAAGCAAACTGTAACGGGTCTAGTGCATGGCGTACCTGGGGTCTGAGCATGCCTAAGACCAATCGCTCCATTGTCTTCATCACATGTGATGTAAGAGCGACAGGTCTGTAGTCATTAAGCTCACTAGGGTGTGGCTTCTTAGGGACAGGGGTGAGACATGATGTCTTCCACAGTGTTGGAACTTGTCCAAGGCGTAGGCTCAAATTGAAAATGTGCTTCAGTGGTTCCCCCAGTTCAGCAGCACAGGCCTTGAGTAGCCTTGGGCACAGTCTGTCAGGCCCAGCTGCTTTATTGCTGCGCAATTTCTTAAGTTGGACTGTCACTTGATCCTTTGTAATGGTGAGGGGTGTAAGGGGAGGGGAGGGGGAGGGGTGCATCTGGGATCTGTGTGTCTGATGGCTGTTGACTGAGGTCGTTGTCACCTCATTGTTCGTGATCGCCATGTGGGGGAGGGGTGCAAAATCCAGTGATGGTGGGGGTACGATAGCCTGTGATGATGGAGGTGAGTGTTGCGCTGGTATTGAGGGGGTGTGAGGGTGGGGGCTGGGGGATGGTGGACAGACCACCGCCATTGGAGCTGGAGCTGGAGCTGGAGCAGGGCAGTCAAACCTGTTGTAGAAGTGGTTCAACTGGTTCGACCCTGTCCAGGTCCCCCTCCACAGAGCTGCTGTTCTTCTTCAGGCCAGTGATAACCTTCATGCAGTCCCATGTCTCCTTCAAGTTGTTTTCCTGCAGCTTCTGTTCCACCTTCTTTCTGTAATCCTCCTTAGCCTCCTTCAGCTTGAATTTGAGTTCCCCTTGCATGCGCCTCAGCTTGGCCATGTCCCCCTCTCTGAACGCCATCTTTTTCCTGTTGAGAAGGGTCTTGACATTGCTGGTTATCCAAGGCTTGTTGTTGGGAAAGCAGCGTACAGTTCTGGTGGGAACAACAATGTCCATGCAGAAGTTCAGGTAGTCAGTTGTGCACTGTGTGACCTCCTCCAAGTCCTCTCCATTCTGTAACACACTCCAGTCAGTACACTCGAAGCAGTCTCTCAGAGCCTCATCCACTTCGGGTGTCCACTTCCTGAAGGTGCGTGTGGGAACTGGTAGCCTCTGTACTTTGGGCTTGTACATTGGCTGGAGATGAATGAGGTTGTGGTCTGACTTTCCCAGTGGGGGGAGGGGGTTTGCACTGTATGCATCCCTCACGTTTGCATACATGAGGTCTATTGTCCTGTTTTTCCTTGTAGGGCAGTCAACATACTGGTAAAAATTCGTGAGTGTGGAGTCCAGTGTTATGTGATTGAAGTCACCAGAGATCACAAAAAAGGCGTCAGTGTGTTGGGTTTGAAGCCTTGCGATTGTGGAGTGGATGACGTCACACGCTGTATCCGGAAGAGCTCGAGGTGGAACGTAAACACAGACAGCAATTGCGTGCGAGAACTCCCTCGGCATGTAGTACGGACGGAGACTAACCGCTAAAAACTCCACATCCTTACAGCATACAGTCTCCTTCACTGTAACATGTCCGGGATTGCACCAACTATTGTTAATGTACAGCGCCAGTCCACCTCCCTTCTTTTTGCCAGAAAGTTTACAGTCTCTGTCCAAACGAGCTACACTGAAGCCAGGCAGCTCAACGTTAGAAGTGGGGATATGGCTTGTTAGCCACGTCTCCGTAAAGCATAACAAACTACATTCCCTGTACAACTTCTGGTTTCTTACCAGGGCATCCAGTTGGTCAGTCTTATTAGCCAGTGAGTTCACGTTTCCCATCACAATCGATGGAACTGAGGGCTTGTATCTCCACTTCTTCTCCCGACGCCTCGTCTTCACTTTTACTCCCGCTCTGCAACCCCGAAAGCACCACAGTTCCTCTGGAATGTTGTCGCGAACACAGCCAGCATTCCGTCGTAGTGCGATCAGCTGGTTCCTTGTGTACACAAGCTTGCTGTCGCTGGAGCATTGTAATATGTCCGTATCCATAGGATAGAATAAAAACACTCCTCAAAGTGTGTAATCCAAAAGTTGCGAAGTAAAAAGTAAACAAAAAGTAGACAAAAGACGTAAAAACAAACACTAAGACACGGAGCTGCTGAGTAGGCTGCCACACCTGACGGCGCCGGAACCGGAACCCCCACATTGCTGCTAGTACCCCACATTGCTGCTAGTACTGCTAGACCCCCACATTGCTGCTATTCCCCCACATTGCTGCTAGTGCTGCTTGGCCCCCACATTCCTGCTAGTGCTGCTAGGCCCCCACATTGCTGCTAGTGCTGCTAGACCCCCACATTGCTGCTTGGCCCCCACATTGCTGCTTGCAGCTATATTGGTTATTGTTATTGTTAGCTACATTATCCTCTCTAGCAAACCAGCTCGAAAACAAATCGTTACATTGTATTGAGAGTACAGCAAGACTGGGCAATGGATACATTGGTGACCGGATTGAAGCAGCAATGTAATCAAGTAAGTAAGAGCATTTAAAACTGATATTAAAATGGCCAACGTAGTAGAAATACAAAGAACTACATTTCAACTCCCATCACTTGCGGGCGCAGCCATCTTTGTCAAGTCGTACTGTTCTCCACATTCTCCTCGGTGTACTCTCATGATCGGGCGTTAACTCCCTGTGTGTGTGTGTGTGTGTGTATGGTAGGTATCGGGCATTAACTCCCTGTGTGTGTGTGTGTGTGTGGTAGGTATCGGGCGTTAACTCCCTGTGTGTGTGTGTGTATGGCTGGTATCGGGCGTTAACTCCCTGTGTGTGTGTGTGTGTGTGTGTATGGTAGGTATCGGGCATTAACTCCCTGTGTGTGTGTGTGTGTGTGTGGTAGGTATCGGGCGTTAACTCCCTGTGTGTGTGTGTGTGTGTGTATGGCTGGTATCGGGCGTTAACTCCCTGTGTGTGTGTGTGTGTGTGTATGGTAGGTATCGGGCATTAACTACCTGTGTCTGTGTGTGTGTGTGTGTGTGTGTGTGTATGGTAGGTATCGGGCGTTTACTCCGTGTGTGTGTGTGTGTGTGTGTATGGTAGGTATCGGGCGTTAACTCCCTGTGTGTGTGTGTGTGGTAGGTATCGGGCGTTAACTCCCTGTGTGTGTGTGTGTGTGTGTGTGTGTGTGTGTATGGTAGGTATCGGGCGTTTACCTTCATTCTCACCTTCCTGCTGTACACCAGCTTTCACCTCTCCAGGAAACCCATCAGCATCGTCAAGGTAACCATACTCACAAATACACACAACCATGTACACACACACACACACACACACACACACACATATTCATGTGCATTGTCAGCAAATAATATGGTGGTGTATTTCTCTTCACTTCATGTGTGTACACATAGTCTCTCTTCCTGTGTGTGTGTGTGTGTGTGTGTACGCATGTGTGTACGCGTGTGTGTGTGTGTGTGTGTGTGTATAGAGTGAGCTCCATAAAAACTGTTCTGTGATGGCGGAACTTTCTGAAGGCGGCAGCAGCAGCCAGCAGCCTCAGATCCCAACAGACTGCAGCTGGAGGCCGTTTGGTAAGCAGAGAACTCCATACACACACACACACACACACACACACACACACACACACACATACCATAGAACTCCACGCACACACACACACACACATACCATAGAACTCCACACACACACACACACACATACCATAGAACTCCACACACACACACATACACACACACACACACACACACACACACACACACACACACACACACACACACACCATAGAACTCCACACACACACACACACACACACACACACACACATACCATAGAACTCCACGCACACACACACACACACACACACACACACACACATACCATAGAACTCCACGCACGCACGCACACACACACACACACCATAGAACTCCACACACACACACACACACACACACACACACACATACCATAGAACTCCACGCACGCACGCACACACACACACACACCATAGAACTCCACACACACACACACACATACCATAGAACTCCACACACACACACACACACACACACACACATACCATAGAACTCCACGCACACACACACACACACACACACATACCATAGAACTCCACACACACACACACACACACACACACACACACACACACGTATCACTCTCCTCATACCATAGAACTCCACACACACACACACACACACACACACACACACGTATCACTCTCCTCTTGTAGAACTAAACAGGGTGAAGCAGGTTTTAGGTACCGTATTTTCCGGACTATAAGTCACACTTTTTTTCATAGTTTGCCGACTTATAGTCAGGTGCGTCTTATATATGAAAAAATATATAATTGAACATGTTTTTAAATGTTAATTCATATTAACTGACATGAACCCTACATGAAACATTACCATCAACAGCCGCGAGTTCTGTGCACTTTCAGTCAGAGATTAGTGCTAGAGTTCCTGACGGTTCCTGACGGAACACTCTAAATACCCCTCTAGAACACTCTAAATACTATTTTATAGAACACTCTAAATACCCCTCTAGAACACTCTAAACACTATTTTATAGAACACTCTAAATACCCCTCCATAACACTCTAAACACTCTTTTATAGAACACTCTAAATACCACTCTATAACACTCTAAATACCCCTCTAGTACACTCTAAATACCCCTCTTTAACACTCCAAATACCCCTCTAGAACACTCTAAACACTCTTTTATAGAACACTATAAATACCCCTCCATAACACTCTAAATGCCACTCTATAACACTCGAAATACCCCTCTAGAACACTCTAAACACTCTTTTATAGAACACTATAAATACCCCTCCATAACACTCTAAACACTCTTTTATAGAACACTATAAATACCCCTCTTTAACACTCCAAATACCCCTCTAGAACACTCTAAATATCCCTCTAGAACACTCTAAACACTCTATTATAGAACACTCTAAATACCCCTCTAGAACACTCTATTATAGAACACTCTAAATACCCCTCTATAACACAAGTGATCACTATTAACTTAATTTTTATTTTTTGAACGAACAGCGTGTTTTGCCTAGCGCTTCATCAGGTTCGCTCTGTACCATGAACACACTCTA
Organism: Alosa sapidissima; assembly: GCF_018492685.1. Lineage (NCBI taxonomy): Eukaryota > Metazoa > Chordata > Actinopteri > Clupeiformes > Clupeidae > Alosa > Alosa sapidissima. The sequence goes on along the minus strand of NC_055958.1, from coordinate 44,058,222 downwards.
TAACGCTCTAATGTACACAATATAACGCTCTAAATACCCCTCTATAACACTCTAAATACCCCTATATATAACACTAAATACACCTGTATATTACACTGTAGATACCCCTCTATAAGATTCTAAATACCCCTGATATATAATATTCTAAATACCCCTCTGTAACATTCTAAAAAACGTGTAATAGCTTTAGCTTGTGATAGCTTTAGCTTTTAATAGCTTTAGCTTGTGATAGCTTTACCTTGTAATAGCTTTAGCTTGTGATAGCTTTAGCTTGTGATAGCTTTAGCTTTTAATAGCTTTAGCTTGTAATTGCTTTAGCTTGTAATAGCTTGCCTCTCCATGTCTCCATCATGATTATGGACCTTTTTTTTAGCAGCAGTCCAGATTTTGAGACAAGTTTCTTTGCCGTCATACTGGTCTTGTGCTCCTTTTTTTGACGGATTAAAGTCTAGACTAGTAACTAAAAGCTCTGCCCTCCTGTGTGTGCAATAGATCCGTCTCTGTGTATAACGTGTCCAAATGTGTGTGTGTGTTTTGGTGTGTGTGCAGATAAGAGTAACTATAAGCAGCTTCTTGGAGCCATGGACTATTCCTTTCTGTGTGCTTATGCTGTGGGCATGTACCTCAGGTAACATACACACACACACACTCACACACACACACACATACACACTCACACACACACACATACACACTCACACACACTCACATACACACTCACATACACACTCACACACACACACACCCCAGATAGCAAGGTGACATTGATATGATGTTGATTTTCCATCCAAATCATCATTTTGGTTGAGATTGAAATCTCAATGGTAAATAGACATTGAATCAGCATTAAAATCCTGACAAAAACCTGACAGTGCATGAATATCGATAAGAGAGATATCGAAACAACATTGGTTTATAGTTTATGTTGCCATAATCGATAGAGCATCGATACATAGTTCGCTAAAAGATATTGAAAAGTCATGGATTTGTGGTTGACTGGGAAATCTTAACGTGGTGATTGAAAAGTAGTGGATTTATAGTTGACCGCGCGACGACGTTTGAACTGTCCAGTTCATTTTCAGCAACAGTTCAGTCAGACCAACCGGGTGTTCAGCTCTCTGTCAAGTTCACTCCTCCTTAATGGTAAGCAAGCATTTATTTATCAAACGATAATGTTTTATTGTAAAAGTGTACTACATTAAATTCGGTCATGTTTACAGTCTATGTACATCGTACTGTCAGATTTACAAACTCATTCAAATGCTAGGCTAGCTAAATTTACTTGCTGTTGTCAAATTAATGTTTAGGCTAACTTACGTTATGGCAGTTCATCATAATGTTAGGTTAACGTTACTTGGCAGTCTGATTTATAATTAGGTCCTACCTTTGTTGTCAGTAAGTTACAGTTTATTATACTCATGATAATAAAATATGAAGTAGTGCTAGGGCTAGGCCTACCGGTAACGTTAGCTTCTAGGCTACTGTCAAAATTATAGGCTGAAGGTGTGCTTCTGGTTAACGTGGAGATTTAGCTAACATTTATGTAACTCCTGGTGATCATATTTTTGTGAGTTTAATAGGCTAACTTTAGCAATACTGATATAAGTTAACTTTAAGTCATATCTGACTAGACTGCTATCATTAACCGTTCATTGGGCAGCAAAATTGTTCGGACGAACAGAGCTGCCCGAATGGCTGGTGCTGCTAGCAAACACGGCATGTTCAATGAGCTCACCCAGCTTGCGAAACTGAATTATTCTAACTAACACTATCTTCAGCCTGGCATTTTGACAGCAAACTGAACAAACATATAGAATATATATTCTATGATTATTCTAAAGTTTCAATTATAAGTAGCCTTCAGTTTCAGTTGAACATATTTATCTAACACTGTCTATCTCTTTTTTTCTTCTGTTTCTGTTAGGTGCCACTTCACTCTGCTACTGGATGGTGGAGGAGGGCTGACTGCGAACGGGTGGTCTATGGATGCTATACTGAATGGATGGCAGGAAAGCACAACACACGTGAATTTCTAAATGAAGAAGAGTTAATAAATGCACTTGATTTTCAAACTGATAAGTTGTCAATGGTTATTTATGCACGATTGTGTAGCCTAAACCAGCCATACTAGGCCTAGTCAAATTTATCCTGGCTGTATATAAAGCAGGATGTGAATTTCCCAATATTTTTCCAGATTAAAAGTGGTTTACTAATAGGGGTGTGAATCTCTCATGTAAAAGACGATACGATTCGCATCTAGATACATGGGCACAATTTGATACAAGAAAAGATACATGTTTATAAAAAAACGATTCAGTACGATTCGATGCAATTTGATGCAGTTCAAGAATGGAAAGCATTCTGAAAGATTTTTTATAATTTGCTCAAGGTGCACATTCATTTTATATTATCAATTATCATGGTCATGGTTGTCAATTAGGCAACAAAATGTGTGAATATGATTATCTAAACTGAGGTTTGTTTCATATACTGTATTGAAATGAAAAAAGAATAGTCTACATTTCAGTCAAGCACAGCAGCCAAATACAACATAAAATACATTTTTATAGACTTTACAGATTTTATAGAGTTATATCTGATTGTTTTCATGGAGCTGTAGCCTTGTTGAGGTAAGTGAATACCGAAATAAAATAAAACAGTGCTTAAGACACTCTTGGCCTTTTCTCATATAGGCCTAGCCTACCCTACAAGAATAAAATAGGCCTACAAAGCAATGAACTCTCTCTCTCTTTGTTCCAACAGTAGACCTAATGCAGAAACCTAAAATGCCACAAGTCTGAGTGAATATGAACAAAATCATTGGCTAATAATTTATGCATCGTTTTAGCAGCAAGGGCCAAATTATTATTTAACATTAAGGAAATCCCTTCATCAAAGGTAAGGCTACTCTACAGACTATCGTTGTTGTTTAGGAATGCTATAAGTGCTTAATTTCGCGCTGGATTTCAAAAACAAAAGCCGACCGAGTGCAAGTTGTCACATGGTTAAGTTGCAATAGATGTATGGGTAATGAGGTCATTTGACAACTTTGGGGAATGAATGTAACCAAAAACAAACTGCATTACCCACAATTCCGTGCCACGTATAGTTTCAAAACCGGAAGTGGGATGAACGCGCTGCTTGGAACGTAAATGAGTGAGCGAGCAGAAAAGGTTGTGCACCGATTCATAACAAGTAAATCGATATAACGACCGGTTCATTTCAGTTTTTTTCCGATACGGGGCTTCACGTATCGATGTAGCCGTATCTTACACGTTAAAAACGGATACCGATACGTATCGGTTAATCTTTACACCCCTATTTACTAAGGTTTAATATCAATTGAAATACCATTGAAATCGCATTGATCTTTAGTTTGGTTGTAAATTCAACGTTGTTTCAATATTCATTTTAATTGAAATACCATTGAAATTCCGTTGATCTGTAGTTGGAATTTCAACATTGCTTCAATATTAATAGAGGGTGCAAAATGTTATAGGATCAATGTTGAAGTGCGACGTTGACTCAGTGATTTTAATGTTGACAAAATAATGTTGATTTAACATAGATTCAATGAGTAATTGCTATCTGGGACACACTCACACACTCACACACACACACACACTCACATACTCACTCACTCACACACACACACACTCACACACACACACACACACACACACACACACACACACACACACACCTTACACTACTCTGAGCCTGTATGCTAGAAATCATGTATCATATATCATGTATCATATTCACTGTCACCATCTTCACAGGTCATCATTATGTGCCTGCACTAATATGTGATGTCATCTTTGTGTGCCCTGCAGTGGGATCATTGGTGAACGCCTACCCATCCGTCTCTACCTGACAGTTGGCATGGTAACCAGTGGGATCTTCACCTGTCTATTTGGTTTTGGGTATATCTACAACATCCACTCTTTAGGATTCTACATATTCATCCAGGTAAACACACACACAATAGATCCAGGAAAAATACACACACTAGAGCCCGACCGATAAAGGATTTTGAAGGCTGATACCGATACAAATATTTGTTGATTTTAAAATCCGATATTCCGATATCATTAGTTATTTGTAGTTATTTATGAGTATTGACTAAAATAATATGATAATGCATTTCAAAAACAAACTTGTTTATTTTTAAATAATATTGTCCCAGTGGTACAGAGGAACATCGAAATATATTAAAGTTCTGATAAATAAAATGTATAAAAATAGAAACTTAAGATATGAACAACAACAACCAAATCAAAGTTACCAGTATTAAAAGACTTAGTAAGCTTCATAAATATAACTTTGAACGAAAGACTTAATAATTACAAAAAATAATGATTACATTATTACTATCGTCATCATTTGTATTATCATTAAACAAGATAAAGGTCACTCTTAAATGTTTGAGTGTGCGTGTGTAATAATTAGTCCCTATTGCCTTATAAGCTACCTTATAATTACAATGTCAGCTTGCTTATCCCTTTACCTGCACTTTTAAAATTATTTCCATCAAGCTACATCAAACCATTTTCAATCATCAGTTGCTGCCTGCCTTCTAAAACCTACTATTTAGTGATCTAAATCCAGTAACTCGTTAATGCTGCGGCTGAACGACAGTCTGAAACGCACACTTGGCGTCATTGGATTTCACACACGTGTAAAAGAAAAGCTAACTTTTATGCACAAGCTACGTTTTGCACAAGCTACGTTTGATACTTTTTCTCTATGTCTAAATGTTCACTCCTCGCATGTCTAACTTACATTTTACAATGCAGGGACTGTAACTACAGATATACTAGTTATAAATCATTACTTTATTTAGGCAGAATAAGTTCGTTGTGGTTTCCAAGCTCATTAATGTTAACGTTAGCGCTCTTCCACTGATATTCATGGCATTAGCTAGCTTTATGGTTAGCTAGTCTATGATGAGCTATAATTTAGCAATGGATAACAGGGCTCTACAGATGCACATGCGAGTAAAAATGATGGCGTGCGAGTGCAAAAAAAACTGGTGCGAATGACTTCTAACATGTCAGTGTTTGTCTACAAAATACACCGCAACATCGAGAAACATTACTGGTGCAAACCATAGAATCACGTCGCGAATGCAGCATAAAAACTACACCTCCCGTCAACGTTAGCAGTTTCGCGTTGTGACTCGCTAGTAGTCGCTTCTATCAAATCCAAAAGCACGCAGAAAAAGTGGAAAGTTAGACTAGCCAGCCAAGATGCAAAGATTGAAGAAATTAGTTCTTCTATCCACCGAATTCATCGGATATCGGAGGAACAGGATGAGATTCTGAGAATGCAGTGAGAGAAGGAAAGGTAACCTAACATGCCTTTTAGCCCAGTTGACGTATTGGCTGCTGGAGGGACCACCTCTCTGCTAACTCCCATAGAAGCCCATTCATTCTAGGATTTTTTTGAAATACCATAACTTCATATAACATATATCCTGTGCCGATATTGTAGCTTCTGTGTAATCCACATAAACACTACAAAGGCAAAACAGACTCCACTACCTCGTCCGTAACGTTGGTTACCCGTTAGAAGAATGGTTAGCTTGTTCGGTTGGAGGGAAGCTAGCTTTGACGTAATCTCTCTTTCGCGCCGTAGGGAGATAACCGTATTGTTTGGATAAGAAGCTCAGTCCACCTTACTGTCTATGACGGTAACTCATAAGCAAAACCTAGCATACACGACCGTATGTTAAGGTAAAGCATTACACAGAGGCAACCTAATAATAATAAAAAAAAGTAAACCTAATTTTTTTAAAAACGGCACTAATCATTTCAGAGGTTTTCGATAGATTGACCGTAGGTCGGAAAAGTGGAAAGAAGATTAGCTTCAAGGCTGTAACTTTTTTGTTTTGTTTTAGCATGACCAGGGTAGGAATTTCACGGCGGCCACGACGGCCATGGCCGTCGCAGCCCCTTTGCGTTGGCCGTGAGGCCCCTTTGAAAATCAGAGGTTTACAGGCCACGGTGGCCTTGGTGGCCCCTTCTTTCAATATTCTGCTTTGCGTCCTACTAATAGCAATTTTATTTAGCCTGTGGCCTGTCAAAATAATCTTAGCATTTACAGCGCAAATTTATTTAGTCTTTTACGCAGTGGAGAAAGTGACAGCGCAAGAAAGAAATTGCGTCCAAATTCACCCATTCTCAGTTGAACTACTCGCGAAGTAGCCCATTCATCACACAGACATCACAAGTATCACATGAAAGAGCTTTTTCTCAGCTTTTAAACGATGTTAGCCGATAATTGCTGTGTTGAACGGTTCGCGAGAAAAGTAAATAATATAATTACATTTAATCATACATTCTACTGAAGGTTTTGCGTCCCATGATCTCCCTACCCATCCATCTCGGTGGAATACTTTACGAACCCTTCTTTTAACACATGACAAACCATATATCAGAATAAACAGGAGACCTTACCGAACACAAAGGTGTAAAGCAGTCCCCTGTACAGTTAGCCGTTCCAGAGTAATCCAGTTTTGAATTTGCAGTAAAGTTCGACATACATGGATGTCTCCAAATTTGGGCTTTCAGTTTTACAATGTGTTTAAATTGTTCCACATGATTTCATAACGGGCCAAATACAAAATAAATGTTACAAATATCGCCTAGATATTGGTAAATCAGAGTACAGCTGACTAAGAATTTGTGAAAGTAGCCTTAATGATCACAAAATGCTAAGCATGCATCTAGGCTATTTGAGTTTCTTAAAGCTGAGCTGTGATTAAATTGTTCAATACATGATTTCATAACAGGCCAAATATAAAATAAATGTTATATATAGCCTAGATAGTCAGATGATTTACAGTTCTATGTAATATGTCATGTTTTCATTTCATGTTTTTGTAATGTTTCATACAGTGATGCAGGTCTACTGCAGTGAATAGGCTAAACTTTGATCATTTTTATAGCCTACTACTGTATAGTTAACTTTGGCCTTGGTGCCCTGACATGTGGCCTTTGTGCCCCCGACCAAATATGCCCAACTGAAGGCCAAGTGGCCTTGCCCCCAGAATGGTGAAATTCCAAGCCTGAGCATGACTGTTTTTGAAGATGATCATGTGTGGTAGCTTCAACATTAACACGACTTGGTGAGGATGATATTAATAATAATACATAAATAAATATTTAACTTTGATGACTTTGAAGGCGAAGGAAGTGTGAGAAGAATTTCTGTGTATCTATCATATGAGTTAAAAGATTCAGTTCGATGGCTAACGTCACGAAGTTAAGTGTGAGTCTGCGCAGTACTGGGGGGACCAACTGAAAAATCGTTCTATTTGACTCAGTGCCCTCCCATTGAAAACAACGGAGTCTGTTCGTCCATTTCTTTTACTGTCTATGGGTCAGGCTCCTATTTTATTCAAAGGTAGAACGCGAGAACTCCAGGCTTCCACGCATGCTTGTTTGTTTACACCGAATACAAGCTGAAGTGCAAAACGAAAGTAGGCCTAACGTTTGCCTACTGCCCCCATCAATGCAGATATTTCAAATAAAAAGTAAAAGTATAAAAAATATATATATCCTTGATTAGCCTATGTTGGGTTTTGTGGAAGAGAAAATGGACTGTTTTAGTAGTAGTATTAGGCAGTATGCAGTCAAATAGGTCACCATGGGCATATTTGGATTAGCTACAGATGGATTCACAAATAAATAAATTAGCCTACATTTGGCAGGATACTATGCAATATATAGATATATAGATATAGATATACAGGCTAAATGCAAATGTGGCAATGTATTATACTATTTTACATTAACAAAATGTAGGAAAATTGAACAGACTAAATAAAGTAGGCACTGATCTTTAAAATCCTATTTCCTGTAGCCTAAATGTTGTCAGTCATTCTTAATATTCGCAATTGGTGCACTGGCATGTTTAACTGCTAGCTGGAGTGTAATGTTAGATTATGTGTAAGTTAAGTACAGAACTGACTGTGCGCCCAAATTTTTGTCTGTGCTCCTAAATTTTTTAACTTGGGCGCACAAGTGCTCCTGGAAAAAAATGTTAGTGAAGAGCCCTGGATAACGTCATACTGCAAATTGTAAAACATACGCTTTCAAAATAACAGGCCGGGGAGAGATGATACGTCTCACTGCTATAACTGTCACGCTATTAAAGAAATACATCTTCAGTCACATTGTCAAAAGTTAAAAGGACAGACAGTCAACTACACTGTACAACGTAACGTAATTACTAGCTAATTCCTCTTCACTCTCGGCTTATTTAACAGCAGCAAAACTGGACATTGTTTTCACGAATTTTGTCATGCTTATTTGAGTTAAGAGAACTGATGGGGATGTTCTTTTAATTGTTATTTCAAGCAATGTATGTCTTGTGACCAAATCACCATGAACACACTTCACTGATGATCTCACTCGCGGATAACTGGTTCTCTCTGCCCGACTCTGGCTGGATCAGCAGGTTGCAGGATGTGTGGCAGGTTGCAGGATGTGTGGCGCGTTATACACAAGTGTTGCCAGCAGGGACGGTGTAGAGTGCCCTCTGGTGGACAAACTATACAACGCCAACACTCATGACATGGTTGAAGGGTGTTTCGTCCGTTTTTATTTTATTTTTAAAATATTCATTTATCGGCCATTATAAATGCCGATACCGATAGTTTGGAAAATGCCTAATATTGGCCCGCCGATAAATCGGTCGGGCTCTAACACACACACACACACACATATCTACAACATCCACTCTCTAGGATTCTACATATTCATCCAGGTACACACACACACACACACACACACATATCTACAACATCCACTCTCTAGGATTCTACATATTCATCCAGGTGTACACACACACACATACACACACACATATCTACAACATCCACTCTCTAGGATTCTACATATTCATTCAGGTACACACACACACATATATATAAATATACAACATCTACTCTCTACTGCTGTGACTCTACTCAACATCTTACATATGCATTCAGGTACATACACACACACTCACACACACGCACGCACAAACACACAAATGCTCATACACACACACGCATGCTCAAATGCTCATACACACACACACATGCACAAACGCTCATACATACACCTTGTACCTTGATTTCCCCTGGGGATCAATAAAGTATCTATATATCTATCTATCTATCTATCTATCTATCTATCTATCTATCTACACACACGCACACATGCCTGCCACCACAATCATCCACAACACAATTTACACACAGACACACTCACATATAGACATGTACACATGTACACATATAGACAATACACATATATACACATATAGACATATACACATATATACATATACACAACACATATACACACATACACATATAGACATATAGACATGTACACATATACACATATATATACACATATGCACACATATACACATACACACAGACGCAGTCATACACATATACACATATATACACATATAGACATGTACACATATATACATATTCACATATACACATATAGACATATACACATATATACACATGTACACATACACATATAGACATATAGACATATACACATACACATGTTAGACATACTTATGTGTGTGGTGCTATGCTATGATTTCTTTCCAAGATATTTGATAACATTTGCCATTGGATCAACACAAAAGCATTCAAACGTGTGCGTGTGTGTGTATGACTGTTTGTGTGTGTGTGCGTCTGTGCGTGTGTGTGTGCAAGCGCGTGTGTGCGTGCGTGCGTGTGTGTGTGTGTGTTTGCGTGCGTACGTGCGCGCGTGTGTGTGTGTGTGCGCGCGCGTGCGTGCGCGTGTGTGTGTGCGCGCGCGTGCGTACATACGTGCGTGCGTGCGTGTGTGTGTGTGTGTGTGCATGTTTAGGTGGCCAATGGCCTGGTCCAGACTACAGGTTGGCCCAGTGTAGTCACCTGCATTGGAAACTGGTTTGGCAAAGGAAGGTATGTACACTTCTTAGGTGTGTGTGTATAACGGCTATGTGTTTGTGTGTGTGTTTGTTAAGACCAGGCGCACAGACTACAACAAGAAATGACCAAAAAGTCACCTAAGCTTGTTTTGTCTAGGGGTGTATTAAACAATAGGATATTAACAAAAATGGGATATAAATAACACAATAAGGAACATTGCTGGAAGGCCAATCACAGGCGTGGTAGCCAGAACACAACTCTCTCTCGAAGGCCAGGGCTGGCTCTGCCCACCCACAGCAGGTCTCACCTGTATAGGCTCCGCCCACCCACAACAGGTCTCACCTGTACACAATTAGGCTCCGCCCAGCCACAACAGGTCTCACCTGTACACAATTAGGCTCCGCCCATACATACACCCCACATACACAAACACAAACACCCCACAAACACATACACATACACCCCACATACACATACACCCCACATACACAAACACAAACACCCCACTACATCTACACATACACCCCACATACACATACACCCCACATACACAAACACCCCACATACACAAACACCCCGCAAACACCCCACAAACACCAACACCCCGCAAACACCCCACATACACAAACATCCCACATGCACAAACACCCCACATGCACAAACACCCCACATACACAAACACCCCACATACACAAACACCCCACATGCACAAACACCCCACATGCACATACACAAACACCCCACATACACCCCACATACACATACACATACACAAACACCCCACATACACCCCACATACACATGCACAAACACCCCACATGCACAAACACATACACAAACACCCCACATACACCAACACCCCACATACACAAACACCCCACATGCACAAACACCCCACATGCACATACACAAACACCCCACATACACATACACAAACACCCCACATACACCCCACATACACAAACACAAACACCCCACATACACCCCACATACACAAATACCCCACATACACGAACACCCCACATGCACAAACACCCCACATGCACATACACAAACACCCCACATACACCCCACATACACAAACACCCCACATGCACAAACACCCCACATGCACATACACAAACACCCCACATACACAAACACCCCACATACACCCCACATACACAAACACCCCACATGCACATACACAAACACCCCACATACACAAACACCCCACATACACCCCACATACACATACACAAACACCCCACATACACATACACATACACAAACACCCCACATACACAAACACCCCACATGCACAAACACCCCACATGCACATACACAAACACCCCACATACACATACACAAACACCCCACATGCACATACACAAACATCCCACATGCACAAACACCCCACATGCACATACACAAACACCCCACATACACATACACAAACACCCCACATACACCCCACATACACATACACAAACACCCCACATACACCCCACATACACAAACACCCCACATACACAAACACCCCACATGCACAAACACCCCACATGCACATACACAAACACCCCACATACACAAACACCCCACATACACCCCACATACACAAACACCCCACATGCACAAACACCCCACATGCACATACACAAACACCCCACATGCACATACACAAACACCCCACATACACAAACACCCCACATACACCCCACGTGCACATGTACAAACACCCCACGTGCACATGTACAAACACCCCACATGCACATGCACAAACACCCCACATGCACATACACAAACACCCCACATACACAAACACCCCACATACACAAACACCCCACACATACACAAACACCCCACATGCACAAACACCCCACATACACAAACACCACAAACACCCCACATACACAAACACCCTACATGCACATACACAAACACCCCACATACACACAAACACCCCACAAACACAAACACCCCACATACACATACACCCCACATGCACAAACACCCCACATACACATACACCCCACATGCACAAACACCCCACATACACAAACACCCCACATACACATACACCCTACACACACATACACCCCACACATACACATGTGTAGTGCAGATCAGTGTGTGTGTGTGCATAATGTGTGTGTTTGTGTATGTATAATGTGTGTGTGTGTGTGCAGGCGTGGTCTGGTGATGGGCGTTTGGAACTCACACACTTCAGTGGGCAACATCCTGGGTTCTCTGATCGCTGGCTGTTGGGTCTCGTCCAACTGGGGCCTGTCCTTCATTGTGCCTGGACTCATCATCATCGCCATGGGAATCGTCTGCTTCTTTTTCCTCATTGAACGTGAGTGCATCTGTGTGTTTGTGTGTGTGCATGTCCCTTTGTGTGTGTGTGTGGGGGGGGGGGGGGGGGTTCAGAGTTTTTTTGATCTGTTGCCCCCCCCGGCGGACTTAACTCCCCAAAAGGAGGGTAGGGCAGACACGGTTTTCTGTGAATATCTTGAGAACCGTAGGGCCTAGATTGACCGATTTTGTTTTTTATGTTGGCCTCCAGGGACCATGTTAACCCATCCCATATCCAGTCATTTGATGTATAGCGCCACCTAGTTAAAATTGAAGCAAAAACGAGGCGTTGCAATCGCAGGTATCTGGCTGTCATGTTCAAAGTGGAGGATCATTATGACACCCTCTAAATGCATGCCAAGTGTAGGATCATTATGACACCCTCTGAATGCATGCCAAGTGTAGGATCATTATGACACCCTCTGAATGCATGCCAAGTGTAGGATCATTATGACACCCTCTGAATGTATTTCCGTTAATGGGGACCGTACAATACATTAATATACAGTAATGTACAGTAATATACAGTAATGTACAGTAATATACTTAATATGCAGTAATATACCATAATATACAGCAGGGGTGGGCAAACTTTTTGGCTCAAGGGCCACATTGGGTTTTGAAAATTAGCCGGTGGGCCGCACAACAACCAGCCCCCCCCCCCCCCCCCCTAATCTGTTGCCTTCATGATTTCCTTTTAAAAGTTTCTTATAAGAAGGAGATATCAATTATCAACAATGACAAGCCAGCTGGAACCTGCGGCTCTCTCTCCCTCTCGTGAGTGCAGACGCGTTCCCAATTAAATGGATCGCATGACGTTCACGTTAGATTTGCTGCAAAGGAGATAACTAAGAGTTAACTTAGTTTAACATGATGTTATCTCTATTTAACATGATGTTTTGACATTGACATTGTACGTTCTCTAAGGAGAGTGAAAAGCACTTTGCAGTAAAGCTAACCAACGTCGTCTCTATCGCAGGAGAAAAATAGCGAGCAGCCTGATAAGTAAATGAAATGCTCGGCGGGCTGGATGAAAGTGCATGGCGGGCCGGATCCGGCCCGCGGGCCGCAGTTTGCCCACCCCTGATATACAGTAATATACAGTGACATGAATAAGTATGTTAACCCATGCTAAAGGAATAAAAAAATCATCTTTTGGAAATTGATCTGAATGTAGAGAGGGAGGAGGAATCTGAATGCCTTAATTAAAAATGAGGAAAAAGCCAACCTTTTAAGGACACGTCTTTCTGATCAAGTAGTTACAGGAACTTAGTTATAGGAACTTAGTTACAGGAACAGTCCACTTGTAGAGAGGTCACGATACCAGCCCATACCAGCAAAATTATACGATTCTCAATGCCAAATTTCATAGCATGGTAAAAAAAAGAATTTTCTAAGATCCCATGTACTTAAACATGACGTTCTTTATTAAAATATTTGTAAAATATCAAAATAATTTTCTACAATAAACATACAGAGCATAACAGAACACAGTACAATCATTGGTCATCACTGATTGGCCGAGAGAGAGCGGGAGATTAGAGAAGCTAACTGATTAGCCGAGAGAAAGAGAGCGGGAGATTAGAGAGGCTAACTGATTAGCCGGGAGAGAGAGGGAGATTAGAGAGGCTAACTGATTAGCTGAGAGAGAGCGGGAGATTAGAGAGAGTGAGGGAGATTAGAGAGGCTAACTGATTAGCCGAGAGAGAGAGAGAGCGGGAGATTAGAGAGGCTAACTGATTAGCCGAGAGAGAGCGGGAGATTAGAGAGGCTAACTGATTAGCCGAGAGAGAGAGGGAGATTAGAGAGGCTAACTGATTAGCCGAGAGAGAGCAGGAGATTAGAGAGAGTGAGGGAGATTAGAGAGGCTAACTGATTAGCCGAGAGAGAGAGAGAAAGGGAGATTAGAGAGGCTAACTGATTAGCCGAGAGAGAGCGGGAGATTAGAGAGAGTGAGGAGATTAGAGAGGCTAACTGATTAGCCGAGAGAGAGCGGGAGATTAGAGAGAGTGAGGGAGATTAGAGAGGCTAACTGATTAGCCGAGAGAGAGAGAGCAGGAGAATAGAGAGGCTAACTGATTAGCCGAGAGAGAGAGAGAAAGGGAGATTAGAGAGGCTATCTGATTAGCCGAGAGAGAGAGAAAGGGAGATTAGAGAGGCTAACTGATTAGCCGAGAGAGAGCGGGAGATTAGAGAGGCTAACTGATTAGCCGAGAGAGAGAGAGAAAGGGAGATTAGAGAGGCTATCTGATTAGCCGAGAGAGAGAGAGCGGGAGATTAGAGAGAGCGAGGGAGATTAGAGAGGCTAACTGATTAGCCAAGAGAGAGAGAGAGCGGGAGATTAGAGAGGCTAACTAATTAGCCGAGAGAGAGAGAGAAAGGGAGATTAGAGAGGCTCTCTGATTAGCCGAGAGAGAGAGCGAGGGAGATTAGAGAGGCTAACTGATTAGCCGAGAGAGAGAGAGCAGGAGATTAGAGAGAGAGAGGGAGGTTAGATAGAGAGAGGGAGATTAGAGAGAGCAAGGGAGATTAGAGAGGCTAATTGATTAGCCGAGAGAGAGAGATTAGAGAGAGAGGGAGATTAGAGAGAGAGGGAGATTAGAGAGGCTAACTGATTAGCCGAGAGAGAGAGAGGGAGATTAGAGAGGCTATAGCCGAAAGAGAGAGAGAGGGAGATTAGAGAGGCTAACTGATTAGCCGAGAGAGAGAGATTAGAGAGGCTAACTGAGTAGCCGAGAGAGAGGGAGATTAGAGCGGCTAACTGATTAGCCGAGAGAGAGATTAGAGAGGCTAACTGATTAGCCAAGGCAGCATTATTACGATTTATAGGATAGCGTTACTCCTACAGCAGAGAGGGACGAGAACTGATCATGTAGAGAGGGAGGATCATGTGGAGAGGGAGGAGGAGGATCATGTAGAGAAGGATGAGGAGGAGGAGGATCATGTGGAGGGAGGAGGAGGAGGAGGATCATGTAGAGAGGGAGGAGGAGGATCATGTAGAGAGGGATGAGGAGGAGGAGGATCATGTGGAGGGAGGAGGAGGAGGAGGATCATGTGGAGAGGGAGGAGGAGGATCATGTGGAGGGGGAGGAGGAGGATCATGTAGAGAGGGAGGAGGAGGATCATGTAGAGAGGGATGAGGAGGAGGAGGATCATGTGGAGGGAGGAGGAGGAGGAGGAGGATCATGTGGAGGGAGGAGGAGGAGGAGGAGGATCATGTGGAGAGGGAGGAGGAGGAGGATCATGTGGAGAGGGAGGAGGAGGATCATGTAGAGAGGGAGGAGGAGGAGAAGGATCATGTGTAGAGGGAGGAGGAGGATCATGTAGAGAGTAGGGCTGTACGATTTATTGCATTTGCGATAATATCGAGATATGATGAAACGCGATTTTCAAACCGCAAAGGCTGCGATTACGCTTCATATGTGACGTCACCAAAACGCATTTATACTTGCGCTTGCCAGTGCGCCACGATTCTTCACAACGACCACTGAAGAAGCAAAAAACGTAAACAAGAGGACCAGCTAACAGTGTCAAGAAAGGTCTGATCAGTAGAGCTACTTTGGTTGAAACTAAACCTCTTCATTACCTTTTGCTCGAACCTGCCATGTCCCTGGTTCTAGTTCATAATTCCCCTGTGCTGCTACTCTGGCTGGTAACTTCATTCACTTGTCCAGCTGATGATTAAAACTCAGCAGCAGCCATTCACCTGTGCACTGGGGACTACTGGAGTACAGTAACAGTGGGGGCATTTGCGATATCCAAGGGGGTTGGCGGCACAAACATTTAATTGATGCATAATGTTATCCGCAGCTAACCACCAAAAACCCAGCTGTTCCAACATTAGCTTACCTGCTAAGGCTCTAGGCTACATACATGCTGCTAACTTTGCCTGTTTAAAGAGTTTTGTCTCCGCGATTGGCTTTGTTGTGATATGAACAAACTAGTTAATTTGCATGCATGCGTATTGCGCTGCGGTGTTGATGATGCTAACCTTTAGTTAACACCGAGCGGACCGGTCATTTGGCCGCATTTATTTGTGCTGCAACAATCTACAGTAGTTTGTTCCGATTCACGTGCAAGTAGCCAACAGAGGAGAGGAGCGGTTCTGTGTGTGTGTGTGTGTGTGTGTGTGTGTGTGTGAGAGAGCACAGGACAAGGAGAAGCCGTGTCAGTGCCACTGCATGTAGACCTAACTGTTAACTAACGAAAGAAGATCATATCTACATGAAATAGAAACAAAATAGAAACATATAAGAATCATTAAATGTTTACAAAGCTGGAAGTTCAACAAATATAGGTCTACTAATGTGATTAAAATAGTTAAATAAAAAATATTTCATTCATCAATCTTATTCAATGACCTAATGCCATCATAACATAGGCCTGGGCTCCAGGAAAGAACAGTTTATGTTTAACTTATCTAATTTTGTGTTGGTCATACTATAGAGTAATATATTGCTTGTCTTTGTTAAATAAGACAGAAGATAAAGAGCTTAAAAATAATCGCATCGCAATCGCAATATTGGTGAGAAAAATCGCAATTCGATTTTTTTCCAAAATCGTTCACCCCTAGTAGAGAGGGAGGAGGAGGAGGATCATGTGGAGAGGGAGGAGGAGGAGGAGGAGGATCATGTGGAGAGGGAGGAGGAGGAGGAGGAGGAGGAGGATCATGTGGAGAGGGAGGAGGAGGAGGAGGATCATGTGGAGAGGGAGGAGGAGGAGGATCATGTGGAGAGGGAGGAGGAGGATCATGTGGAGAGGGAGGAGGAGGAGGAGGAGGATCATGTGTAGAGGGAGGAGGAGGAGGAGGATCATGTGGAGAGGGAGGAGGAGGAGGAGGAGGATCATGTGTAGAGGGAGGAGGAGGAGGAGGATCATGTGGAGAGGGAGGAGGAGGAGGAGGATCATGTGGAGAGGGAGGAGGAGGAGGAGGAGGATCATGTGTAGAGGGAGGAGGAGGAGGAGGATCATGTGGAGGAGGATCATGTGGAGAGGGAGGAGGAGGAGGAGGATCATGTGGAGAGGGAGGAGGAGGATCATGTGGAGAGGGAGGAGGAGGAGGAGGATCATGTGGAGAGGGAGGAGGAGGATCATGTGGAGAGGGAGGAGGAGGAGGAGGATCATGTGGAGAGGGAGGAGGAGGAGGAGGAGGATCATGTGGAGAGGGAGGAGGAGGAGGAGGAGGAGGATCATGTGGAGAGGGAGGAGGAGGAGGAGGATCATGTGGAGAGGGAGGAGGAGGAGGATCATGTGTAGAGGGAGGAGGAGGAGGATCATGTGTAGAGGGAGGAGGAGGAGGAGGAGGAGGAGGAGGAGGAGGATCATGTGTAGAAGGAGGAGGAGGAAGAGGAGGATCATGTGTAGAGGGAGGAGGAGGGTGTGAGAGAGAGTGTGTGTGTGTGTGTGTGTGTGTGTGTGTGTGAGAGAGAGTGTGTGTGTGTGTGTGATCTGTATCATCTGTTATCTTTTGCTGCAGATCCAAATGACTTGAGAAATGTCTACACACACAATACATCTGGAACTAATACTGTGAGTATCACACACACACACTCTTTCTCACACACACATACATACACACACATGCACACACACTCTCTCTCACACAGACATACACACACACACACACACACACACTCTCTCTCACACACACACACTCTCTCACACACACATAAACACACACACACACACACATGTGCACGCACACACACACACTCTCTGTCATACACACACACACACACACACACACACGTTAGGTCTTATTGAGATTTGAATGTTTTGCCTCCAGAGGGGACGGACTGGACGCAATGGGCAAGTGGACGCACTCCTCCAGTACAAAGCAGGCAAGACACAGGTGTGTCACACACACACACACACACACACACACACACACACTCCTCCAGTACAAAGCAGGCAAGACACAGGTGTGTCACACACACACACACACACACACACACACACACACACACACACACACTCCTCCAGTACAAAGCAGGCAAGACACAGGTGTGTCACACACACACACACACACTCCTCCAGTACAAAGCAGGCAAGACACAGGTGTGTCACACACACACACACACACACACACACACACACTCCTCCAGTACAAAGCAGGCAAGACACAGGTGTGTCACACACACACACACACACACACACACACACACTCCTCCAGTACAAAGCAGGCAAGACACAGGTGTGTCACACACACACACACACACACCATTATAGCAACCAAAATGATTACCATAGCAAACACTATAGCAACCGTGTGGTTGCATGCATTTAGCATAGCAACCACCATATGTACCCTAGCAATGCCCTAGCAACCATGCCAATTACCCTAGCAACAACCTAGCAACCACCACTTTAATGTGAACCTAGCAACCACCATAGCAGCCAACATGATTACACTTTTGCAACCAGCATAGCAACTGTTTGATTTATGCGTTTTGGCTTATTGGATGTTGCGTTAATGCAAATCATGTTTGATCCATGAGGTACTGTTGCAATCCTTTTGGTGAACTGCACCTGATCAAGCCCACTCTTGCACTTCCTCAGAGATGTCATTCTAGTTAGTATTTATGATCAAATTTAAGAGGTCATCACACACACACACACACACACACATTTGTGATGGCCAGGACATAGGGAACTTTTTAAATGCATTCAGAATTTAATTGATCTTTTTGTGATGGTAAGGATGTAGGGAGACGTCACACACACACACACACACATTTGTGATGGCCAGGACATAGGGAAGCGTCATACACACACACACACACACACACACACACACACACACACACACACACACATTTGTGATTGCCAGGACATAGGGAAACGTTATACACACACACACATTTGTGATGGCAAGGACATAGGGAAACGTCACACACACACACACACACACACACACATTTGTGATGGCCAGGACATAGGGAAATGTCATACACACACACACACAGACACACATTTGTGATGGCCAGGACATAGGGAAACGTCACACACACAAACACACACACACATTTGTGATGGCCAGGACATAGGGAAACGTCATACATACACACACACAGACACACACACACACATTTGTGATTGCCAGGACATAGGGAAACGTTATACACACACGCACATTTGTGATGGCCAGGTCATAGGGAAACATCATACACACACACACACACATTTGTGATGGCCAGGACATAGGGAAACGTCATACACACACACACACACACACACACACAGACACACACACAGACACACACACACAGACACACATGTGTTATGGCCAGGACTGTGTAAGAGGATTCTGCTCCATACGTAACATTTCTATTTGGGATTTATCCCAGACCATGGTTGTGGTGTTTTTGATTGGATTAAAGCTGGCCCCCAAATATCCAAGCTATATAGGAGTCTTTATGTTTTGATGTGTAAATTATTTGTAGCCAAATTTTTATAGGGGGTTGACATGTACCGTAAAACTTCAAATAATCGCTGAGTCCCTAAGAGACGCCAGTCTCTTTTAAACGCCTGGCGTGGCTACAGGTTTGGGTTAAAGGCCGGTCTCCAGTAGAGGCCTGGTCTGTTTTTTAGTTTCGGGTTGTATTTAATCTTCTAAAACCCGTCAGATCGTCTGTTTAAAGATTCGCAATGACACGAAACCGTTACAGAAAGGAGGTTACAGCAGTGTGAATTAGATGTTGCACATCGTTGCAAGCCGTCGCAAAGCATTTACCTTGTCTGGTCACAGTTGCAAGGTTTTAGAATGTTGCATCAAGTTGCTGCTCATCTTGTCGCGAATCTTGGGTGTGATTTGGGCTTAAGTATGGCGCAGACTGCGCGCGTTATGATTATGGCATTAAAAGACTGCGGTGAAAAGCTAGAGTTACAAATAGTATAGCTTTTTTTTTCAATATGAACTATGCCTATATGTTCAACTTTGTCGTCGTTCAATTCATCCCTTGTGTTTAAAATTTGCGGATAGGCCAGCGGTAAGCTTGTTTTTATGCTGGCAACAAAACCAGAACGGTTCGCGAACGTTATTCTTTATTCTAAATGCCATGGCGATAAAGAGAAAGAAGTCAGAAAAGGAATTTACCTTAGACTAGGCTATATCAGAGCCCGTCTACGGACATTATCTGGCTATATAACCTACTGAAATAGGTTAATGATGTAAAGTCAAGTGCGCTTCTATGGGACTGCTGTGTGCGTACACAGTTTTTATTGATGAGTCGGAGTGGCAAGTGCTGCGCATAGTTGCAGTGGAATATGGCTGCCCAGGGCATTATAAAACTTCTCACTCTTAGACCTACTCATACACGGCGGTGAAATGGCCTATTTAGCTGTCTAAATTCGAATCATATGCTGGGGGAGAAATCGTCGGACATCCATGATTATTTTGTTATTCAGCACCCCTGGTCAAAAATATGTTCCCGCGCGCCTGAAAGTATGCTATGATTTGAATGTAGACTGTTGTCAAATTTGGCAAATACAAAACGGGAGAAACAATATGGTTCATGCTCTCTCATGCTGTTTCATTCGTGCCGAAAAGGAGGGAGAATTAAACATTAAGCACATTCCACTTTTGCATAAATAATTCCTGAACGGTTTTGGTCAGGGCTGATAATGCAACTGTATTTGACAAAGGACCGATATAGGCTATTTGCTAGTGACAAAATATGAGCTTTCAGTGTGATACGATCTCTTTGTAAATTACGTAATTAAAACGTGTTTCATCTGTTCTGGCTATCCCTGCTATTTGGATCTTACTGTATCTCACTCAATGAACAACATCTCAACACTAAATGAATGATGATCTGTTATTGTCATCAGATAGCCTAGTCATATAGGTAGACATTAAGTGTGTTATAAATAATTAATTCGATAATATTTTCCATCTTTGCAGAGGAAAAGTTTTGTGCAAAGGGAATTAAAGGCCTGTCTCATATAGACGCCTGTCTCTAATACTAGCCGGTGCAGTTTGGCGATTTGGGAAAATAAAAGCCCGGGCTATTATTTGGAGTTTTACGGTATTTATAGTTTTGTATACAGCATAGAATGGTCTTCGAGCTTTGTCTTTGAGTGCCTGCATGCTAATATGTGCTAAAATTGCCTGAGGACGTCTATAAATATGTTACAGGACTATAAATATGTTACAGGACTATAAATAGGAGTATAAATATGTTACAGGACTATAAATATGTTACAGGACTATAAATAAATGTTTAACATTTTCAAGAGCAAACATTTGTGCCAGATATTATCAAATGCTTTTTAAAAAAGCATGCAAATATTATTCTTTTTTTTTTAATGCCTGATTCACATGTTTGTTTATTAGTGTCTGGAGCATGTAGAGGTGCTCAGTGTTTTGATATTTTGGCAGGAACCCAATTTGACCTTTGCTTAGATTGTTTTGATTGTCAAGACATTTTATTGATGATACTGCAGAGCTGCAATGCCTCTGTACTTATTTGAGTCGTATTTGTCAGCAGATTTACAAATAGGGGTGAAAAGGCCTATATTCCAAGTTTCTTTATGGCCTCAAGCATCTTTAAATGACTGAATTTCAGCATCTCTGGCAACACACGTGGGATTGACCTTTAACCCTAACCCTAACCCATCTCCACAGATTTCAGTTTTTGAATTTGGTCTTTTATTGATGTGATTAATGGGGAAATCCCTCTCTCCCTCTCTCTCACTCCCTCTCCCTCTCTCTCTCTAGAGTTGGGACACAGAGTTGTTGTTGCCCCAGAGTGATCGTGAGGGAGTGTGTGTGGAGCGTGATCGTGAGGGAGTGTGTGTTCCTCTCCAGCAGCTGGTTGTGGTTAAGAGTGAAACAGAACCTTCTGCTATCAGCTTCATGGGAGCGCTGCGCATCCCTGTGAGTACACACACACACACACACACACACACACACACACACACTCACACTCACACTCACACTCACACTCACACACTCTTCTGCTATAAGCTTCATGGGAGCCCTGTGCATGCCGGTGAGACACACACACACACACACACACACACACACACACACTCTTCTGCTATAAGCTTCATGGGAGCCCTGTGCATACCGGTGAGACACACACACACACACAGACACACACACACACACACGCCTCACGTTCAGCCACACACACACACACAT
Source organism: Alosa sapidissima (assembly GCF_018492685.1). Lineage (NCBI taxonomy): Eukaryota > Metazoa > Chordata > Actinopteri > Clupeiformes > Clupeidae > Alosa > Alosa sapidissima. Next base: position 44,035,804 of record NC_055958.1, on the reverse strand, counting down.
GCACACACATACACACACACACTACTGAAATGCAGTAATCTGTGTGTATGTGTGTGTGTGTGTGTGTGTGTGTGTGTGTGTGTGTGTGTTTGGGGGAGGTATGCATATTTATAATGTGAGTGGGTGGATGGGTTTGTGATGTGTGTGTGTGAGTGTGTTTGGGGGGGGGGGGTGGCGGTATGTGTGTATATAATGTGTGTCTGTGTGTGTGTATGTGTATATGTGTTTATAA
>NC_055958.1:44005572-44033072 GCF_018492685.1 Alosa sapidissima | reverse complement strand
CAAATATGTGTGTGTGTGTGTGTTTGTGTGTGTATGTGCGCTCACTGCCCCTACAGTGTTTGTAGATGTGTGTGTGTGTGTGCGATTCTCCCCCCACAGCAAATATGTGTGTGTGTGTGTGTGTGTGTAGGATGCTCCCCCCACAGCAAATATGTGTGTGTGTGTGTGTGTGTAGGATGCTCCCCCCACAGCAAATATGTGTGTGTGTGTGTGTGTGTGTGTAGGATGCTCCCCCCACAGCAAATATGTGTGTGTGTGTGCGCTCACTGCCCCTACAGTGTGTGTGTGTGTGTGTATGTATGTGCGCTCACTGCCCTTACAGTGTGTGTGTGTGTGTGTGTGTGTGTACCTACTTGGGGTGCACCGAATCCAAGGTTAGGTTTCAGATTCGGCCGAATCTTCAGCTTTTTGATGGGGTTCACAGCCTGCTGAACCTTGTTTTATCAACCAAACCAAATCCTACGCATCGTTTCTGCCACTGCTAGTATATGAGCGCCAATGCAATGGGTTACGCAAGATAGCTACTTCTAGCTAACTATCCACCTCACCTAATGGGCTACACAAGACAGCTCCTTCTAGCTAACTATCCACCTCACCTAATGGGCTACACAAGACGGCTCCTTCTAGCTAACTATCCACTAGCCACCTCATAGGCTACATTAGATAGCTCCTTCTAGCTAACTATCCACTAGCCACCTTATAGGCTACATTAGATAGCTCCCTCTAGCTAACTATCCACTAGCCACCTTATAGGCTACACTAGATAGCTCCCGCTAGCTAACTATCCACTAGCCACCTCATAGGCTACATTAGATAGCTCCCTCTAGCTAACTATCCACTAGCCACCTTATAGGCTACATTAGATAGCTCCCTCTAGCTAACTATCCACTAGCCACCTTATAGGCTACACTAGATAGCTCCCGCTAGCTAACTATTTGCAGACATCCCAACCTGCAAAAAGTCATTTCAGGGAGGTATCACGACCCAATCCCCCAACACACACACATACACACACATTTTTTTTAGATTTTGGTAGTTTGTTTTTTTCATGTAGCCTTGGCAACTAGCCATCTAGTAGGCTAGGCCTGAATAATATGCACATAAATTGGCACTTAAACTCACCTCAACATGTCTTTTGCAATCATTTAAACCGGCATGGGCAATGCTGAAGTCACTGTTACAAACAGGCAGCGTGCAAGACTAGGCCCATCATTATTTTTCACTCTTATGAGACAAGGGTAGCCTACACTTGATAAGGTATGTGTGTGTGTGTATTTTTCACTCTTATGAGACAAGGGTAGCCTACACTTGATAAGGTATGTGTGTGTGTGTGTTTTTTACTCTTATGAGACGAGGGTAGCCTACACTTGATAAGGTATGTGTGTGTGTGTATTTTCTACTCTTATGAGACAAGGGTAGCTACACTTGATAAGGTATGTGTGTGTGTGTATTTGTTACTCTTGTGAGACGAGGGCAGCTACACTTGATAAGGTATGTGTGTGTGTGTGTGTGTATATGAGACGAGGGCAGCCTACACTTGATAAGGTATGTGTGTGTGTGTATTTTCTACTCTTATGAGACGAGGGCAGCTACACTTGATAAGGTATGTGTGTGTGTGTATTTTCTACTCTTATGAGACGAGGGCAGCCTACACTTGAAAAGGTATGTGTGTGTGTGTATGTGAGACGAGGGCAGCCTACACTTGATAAGGTATGTGTGTGTGTGTGTATGTGAGACGAGGGCAGCCTACACTTGATAAGGTATGTGTGTGTGTGTGTGTGAGACGAGGGCAGCCTACACTTGATAAGGTATGTGTGTGTGTGTATGTGAGACGAGGGCAGCCTACACTTGATAAGGTATGTGTGTGTGTGTATGTGAGACGAGGGCAGCCTACACTTGATAAGGTATGTGTGTGTGTGTATGTGAGACGAGGGCAGCCTACACTTGATAAGGTATGTGTGTGTGTGTGTATGTGTGACGAGGGCAGCCTACACTTGATAAGGTATGTGTGTAGGGCAGCCTACACTTGATAAGGTATGTGTGTGACGAGGGTAGCCTACACTTGATAAGGTATGTGTGTGTGTGTGTATGTGAGACGAGGGCAGCCTACACTTGATAAGGTATGTGTGTGTGTGTGTATATGAGACAAGGGCAGCCTACACTTGATAAGGTGTGTGTGTGTGTGTATGTGAGACGAGGGCAGCCTACACTTGATAAGGTATATGTGTGACGAGGGTAGCCTACACTTGATAAGGTATATGTGTGACGAGGGTAGCCTACACTTGATAAGGTATGTGTGTGACGAGGGCAGCCTACACTTGATAAGGTATGTGTGTGTGTGTATGTGAGACGAGGGCAGCCTACACTTGATAAGGTATATGTGTGACGAGGGTAGCCTACACTTGATAAGGTATGTGTGTGTGTGTGTATGTGAGACGAGGGTAGCCTACACTTGATAAGGTATATGTGTGACGAGGGTAGCCTACACTTGATAAGGTACAGTGGGTCCCCGTTAAGTTTGGACGGGTTCCTTCAGGAATCACGATCCCCATTTTCTCAGCAGAAATGGCACAAACGGCAGTTGACACAAACAACCACAAGGTGTCACTTTGGAGTTCTGCCACTACTATTTTTGATGCGACTTGACTTACTGCTTCCATGATGCAGTTTCCAAGTCAGTAGAACAATCAGAGAAAGCTGAGCCATTACCAAACATATATGATAATACAATAGCGTGAGTTTATATATCTTATACCCTATTTGTCACGGTTACTTATAGATTTGATAGTGTAACGATAAGAGCATAAGAGACTTTCAGCGGGGGCACGGAAACTTAATTTGATCACGGTAGTTTAAGCTTACACTTGACAAAACATTCTAATATGAAAATGTAGATGCAATTGTTGTAAGATGGTGCAGCTCCTTTAAGAAAGCACCGTGCAAAAAAGTAGACGTGCTGGAGCGAGTCATATTCAAAATGCAAAAAACAACACCGCAGATAAAACCAATTATCCTCATTCATTGCAACCGCAGCATGCCTGCTTGCCAACGTTTAAACAAAATATATCAAAGCACCTTTTGCGTTTGAATGTAACACGAAAAAATGTTTAAACAGCTGGACAAATGATTTAGCTAATTGATTATAGCCTGTACACCAGCAATTGTTGAACATTTGGAAAAAGATCGCTCAGCTGTTGCCACAGTCATAGGCAATGTAGAAACAACATGAGAGCAGTACACACTTCCCCGAATGTGGATGTTACACTGTCATAATCTACCACCAGCCTTTTGGCAAGTTGAAAAATAGATGACTTCTGTGAAATCTCTGCTTTAAAGCAAGACCTAAATGAGAGGAGTTGTGTTGGGAATGTCGGTGCAATGTCCATGCTATAATGGTCTGACAAACGTACTGCCTTTTCAAGCAGTTCATCATCACCGGCGAGTTGAAGGATCATAGGACGTAAATACTCAACCACATAACAAGTTTCCCGCATGCTTGCACATCTTTGGGAGAGCTGACTGATTATGATGTCCAGAGTTGCATTAAATACCTGCACTTTTAAGTATCTCTCTGCATCGGTTAAGCGTTTATCTTCCGATAGTTCGTCAAAGTGACGCTTCACTCTTCACATTTTCAAATGTACTCTGAACCCCCATTTATTTGCGAGTGTCTGCGCTGTAGCCTTGGCCTGGTCAAAGGCACGCAGGTAGTCAGAAAGGACCGGTATAGAATTTTCCAGCAATTGCATTGCGGGGGTAGCGACGGAGGTCATAGGCCCTGGTGCGACTGCACTTGCTGCACCTACTAGGCCTAGTTACGCCACTGCGTGGAGCGCTAATGTGTCTACTGTAAATCATTCATGTGTGAAAGTCATTAGGCTGGAAGCGCTAATGTGTCTAAGCTCATTAGTCTACTTTCAATAGGCCTACTGTACAGCCTGAGAGGGGGAACATAACCTATAGCCTAGGCTACTGTAGAGTAGGCCTACAGTAGGCTACTGTAGGCTAAACAATCAGTTGTGAAAGTCTGCAACGAAAGTTTCCTAATGGAAGCGCTAACGTGTCTATTGAGCTCATTAGCCTACTTTCAATAGGCCTGTACAGCCTGAGAGGGGGAACATAGCCTACTGTAGAGTAAACAATCAGTTTACTTAGTTACATTTGTTTAGTTAAATCCAGTTTTCTACTCTATCTCCATTATATGCTTAGCCTATAGAAAGACATTCAAAATGTGTGAAAGTCATTAGGCTGGAAGCGTGTCTACTGTCAGTGACTAATGCGAGAAGCGGGTTCTGTGTTGTAGGCTATGCATTTTTCCGACACTTGGCTGCAAGCTCCCCTCCCCCACCCCCTTCTTTCACAAGCAGTGCAGCTTTCTGAAGCGGTGCCTTTTGAAGCTAATGTAACAAATACCACCAATATTGTTGTGTGGCAATAAAAGTATCCAGGGTTTGCGCAAGTAGCCTAAATATATAAATAAATTAAGGACATACAATCCTTAACGTGAAAAAGCTTAACGTAGCTTAATGTCCCAAACAACAAGTCGTTTTATGCGCTCATTATAAAGAAAGTTTAACGTGTCCCAAAACAGCTGTCAATTAATCACCAAACGTCAAGAGGGTTGAGTCTGAATGACACCGAGTTTTAGACACTGAGTTTTTGAAGTTAAGAAATATTTTCTGCAGTACCCAGAAGTTCGCATCATATTGCGGGTGACTTTGTAGTTCTTTAGAGCCCTATTTCTACTAGCCCTGCTGTCTGTACCACATCCATTACGGACACTATTATCACGATTACCACTGCAACCTCCAAGCTATGTTGGGCAGAGGGTCGAAACAAGCATGGTATGCTTAGTGGACACCGTTGTATACACGCACCTCCATTCAGAGACGCACCGTGACTATCACTGTCATAGACGATCGATCATAATCTCCAAAAGGATATTCTTCTTCAGAATTAGAATAGGTGAATAATATAGCTTACCTAAGACTTCATCACACGTGAACGTTTTTCAACATTTGGTGTAGGCCTATTTCTGCTTAATTTCTGCTTCAATTTCTGCAACACTATGGCCTGCATCGCTTCCGCGTCATTACATATGCACGTCTTTGTGTTTCTCGCGTGTAATACAAGTATTTCCTGAAAACTTTGGGTTTGAAGAGTAGAGTAGGCCTACAAATGAGATTTGTCACCGTACCTGGATCTATCGTCTATTTTAAGCAGTATCGTTGTTTGTCGCAATTAATAGCCTCAAGGGCCGGATTACATTATTATTTTGTCATACGTCGCGGGCCGGAATTGGGCAGGACGCGGGCCGGGTGTTTGAGACCCCTGCTGTAAATCATTCAAAATGTGTGAAAGTCATTAGGCTGGAAGCGTGTCTACTGTCAGTGACTAATGCGAGAAGCGGGTTCTGTGTTGTAGGCTATGCATTTTTCCGACACTTGGCTGCAAGCTCCCCTCCCCCACCCCCTTCTTTCACAAGCAGTGCAGCTTTCTGAAGCGGTGCCTTTTGAAGCTAATGTAACAAATACCACCAATATTGTTGTGTGGCAATAAAAGTATCCAGGGTTTGCGCAAGTAGCCTAAATAGGCCTATATAAATAAATTAAGGACATACAATCCTTAAAGCTTAACGTAGCCTACATGTAGATTAATGTCCCAAAACGTCAACAAGTCGTTTTATGCGCTCATTATATATGGATTTCTATGAAACGCCACGAAAACATGCGTGCGCAACCAAGAGGCAGAAAGCACCATAGAACAGCATAGAGCAATGCAAAAGAGCAAAAGAATAAAATGAGTTTTTGTGCTGACAACTGCACCAATTCGAAATCACGATGGTTAGAGAATGTTAAATATGTTCAATATCCCTAAAGGAATGCATGTCTTCGCCAAAAATGACAAAATACGATGTTATGTTAATAATGCAAATGAACGGCACACTTTGAAATATAGTCGGAAATGAGATGTTATCATCATTGAGACAACAGGGGTATACAATAAAATCCGATTGTAGCTTACAGCAGCCGACTATTTAGGTTAAGTTTATAACGTTGTGGACGGCCACCAAGCGTCTTCTGCCCCACGGCTGCGGCACAGTCTTGAGTGACCGGATTCGTTTTCCTTTGTCATATGAATGCTGTCATTTTGTTAACTTTACTGTTAAGGAGATGCTGTAGGCAAAGGCTATATTTCAACCTCGTTAGTGTCAGAACTATTCACAAGGTTTCTGGGCAGCATTTTTATGTTCTGTTAGCAAGCGAACTTCTCATGACTACCGACAAAGTAGCCTACTGCCAGCTGACGAAGCTCTCATTTTAAAACATTACTGAGAGACAGGCACTATACAATCAAGAAATCTTGCCACTGAATCCAAAACTATGTTTAACATTATGTACAAAGCTTAGGCTACAGTGGATTAGCATGTTGCAGGGGCTGCTAAAAACAGAGAAACGCACTGAAAACTCGGCCAATCACAGCCCTTGCTGTCGAATGCGCCGTCCAGTTCGACCGTTGAACGCCACAGCGGACTATGCTGCCCCCAAGCGGCTGCAGTTGTACTTACATGTCACCCAGCTGCGTGAATCACCATTATCGTGAATGAAGTGTCAATTTTTAACGGGGACCCTCTGTATGTGTGTGTGTGTATGTGAGACGAGGGCAGCCTACACTTGATAAGGTATGTGTGTGTGTGTATGTGAGACGAGGGCAGCCTACACTTGATAAGGTATGTGTGTGTGTGTATGTGAGACGAGGGCAGCCTACACTTGATAAGGTATATGTGTGACGAGGGTAGCCTACACTTGATAAGGTGTGTGTGTGACGAGGGTAGCCTACACTTGATAAGGTGTGTGTGTGTGTGTATGTGAGACGAGGGTAGCCTACACTTGATAAGGTGTGTGTGTGACGAGGGTAGCCTACACTTGATAAGGTATGTGTGTGTGTGTATGTGAGACGAGGGCAGCCTACACTTGATAAGGTATGTGTGTGTGTATGTGAGACGAGGGCAGCCTGCACTTGATAAGGTATGTGTGTGACGAGGGTAGCCTACACTTGATAAGGTATGTGTGTGTGTGTATGTGAGACGAGGGCAGCCTACACTTGATAAGGTATGTGTGTGACGAGGGTAGCCTACACTTGATAAGGTATGTGTGTGACGAGGGCAGCCTACACTTGATAAGGTATGTGTGTGTGTGTATGTGAGACGAGGGTAGCCTACACTTGATAAGGTATGTGTGTGTGTGTATGTGAGACGAGGGCAGCCTACACTTGATAAGGTGTGTGTGAGACGAGGGCAGCCTACACTTGATAAGGTATGTGTGAGACGAGGGCAGCCTACACTTGATAAGGTATGTGTGTGTGTGTATGTGTGAGACGAGGGCAGCTACACTTGATAAGGTATGTGTGTGTGTGTATGTGTGAGACGAGGGCAGCTACACTTGATAAGGTATGTGTGTGTGTGTATGTGAGACGAGGGCAGCCTACACTTGATAAGGTATGTGTGTGTGTGCGTATGTGAGACGAGGGCAGCCTACACTTGATAAGGTATGTGTGTGTGTGTATGTGAGACGAGGGCAGCCTACACTTGATAAGGTATGTGTGTGTGTGTATGTGAGACGAGGGCAGCCTACACTTGATAAGGTATGTGTGTGACGAGGGTAGCCTACACTTGATAAGGTATGTGTGTGTGTGTATGTGTGACGAGGGTAGCCTACACTTGATAAGGTATATGTGTGTGTGTGTATGTGAGACGAGGGCAGCCTACACTTGATAAGGTATATGTGTGTGTGTATGTGAGACGAGGGCAGCCTACACTTGATAAGGTATGTGTGAGACGAGGGCAGCCTACACTTGATAAGGTGTGTGTGTGTGTATGTGAGACGAGGGCAGCCTACACTTGATAAGGTATGTGTGAGACGAGGGCAGCCTACACTTGATAAGGTATGTGTGTGTGTGTATGTGAGACGAGGGCAGCCTACACTTGATAAGGTATGTGTGTGTGTGTATGTGAGACGAGGGCAGCCTACACTTGATAAGGTATGTGTGTGTGTGTATGTGAGACGAGGGCAGCCTACACTTGATAAGGTATGTGTGTGTGTGTATGTGTGTGACGAGGGCAGCCTACACTTGATAAGGTATGTGTGTGACGAGGGCAGCCTACACTTGATAAGGTGTGTGTGTGTGTATGTGAGACGAGGGCAGCCTACACTTGATAAGGTGTGTGTGTGTGTATGTGAGACGAGGGCAGCCTACACAGCCTGGGCACTGACTCTGCTATGACGCTCCTATTCCTACACTGAACTGATTGATTATATCGGTTATCGATTAATTATAACAGTTGGGCAGCCGTGGCCTACTGGTTAGCACTTCGGACCTGTAATCGGAGGGTTGCCGGTTCGAACCCCGACCAGTAGGCACGGCTGAAGTGCCCTTGAGCAAGGCACCTAACCCCTCACTGCTCCCCGAGCGCCGCTGTTGATGCAGGGATCAATAAAGTATTTATCTATCTATCTCTCTTTATCGCAAATCATTGTAAACAATAATTTTCTGTGTTATGCCATTTCATTTTTTTGTTCCATATCAATTTCTACCAATAATGTAAATTAAAAAGGTTAACATTAGCACAACAGAAAAATATGAATAATCCTGTCTATAATGTGACCAGTTCAAGTGCTCCAATAATCATGCTTTGTAAATGGCATCTTTTTTCAGTTTTTGGTGATGCTTACTGAATTTACATAGAAATGACAGGATCGGCAGAACCTTAAATAAGGGATTCGGTATTCGGCAGAACCTTAAAAATCAGGATTCAGGATTCGGCAGAACCTTAAAAATCAGGATTCGGTTCAGTGCATACTCGCTGACCATACAGTTAGTGTGTGTGTGTGTGTGTGTGTGTGTGTTTCAGCTCTACGTGTTCTCCATGATAAGTGAGCTTGGTCTGGGCCCCACAATAGGTAAGAGCTCCCATTGTGTTTGTTTGTGTGTGTGTGTTTGTGTGTGTGTGTGTGTGTGTGTTTGTGTATGTGTGTGTGTTTGTGTTTGTGTGTGTGTGTGTGTGTTTGTTTTTGTAGGTGTTATCTTGTAATGATGATTATGGTATGTGTGTTTGTGTGTTTAACGTGTGTGTGGGTGTGTCTGTGTGTATAACGTCTAACGATAAAATGACAAGAAGTGGGTGGGATATATATGGGGTTAGGGGGGATATACAGTTGTGCTCATAAGTTTACATACCCTTAGCATATACATGCTAAAGTTGACTAAAAAGAAGAATAAAAAATCTTTTGAAAATTGATCTTAATGTCTTAATAAAAAAATGAGGAAAAATCCAACCTTTAAAGACACCAATTTTCTTTGTGAATGAATTATGTATTGTAAATAAATAAATGTTCTTCCTTAAAATACAAGTGCTCATAAGTATACATACCCCTATGTTAAATTCCCATAGAGCCAGGCAGATTTTTATTTTTAAAGGCCAGTTGTTTCATGGATACCGGATACTATGCATCCTGATGAAGTTCCCTTGGGCTTTGAAATTGAAATTAAAATAGCCCCACAGCTTCACATACCCTTCACCATACATATAGATTGGCTATCATATAGGTGGTTCTATTTCAGTTAGCCGCTATGTTAGCCGGGTATGTATACTTATGAGCACTTGTATTTTAAGGAAGAACATTTAGTTATTTACAATATATAATTGACAAAGAAAATTGGTGTCTTTAAAGCAGGGGTCTCAAACTCAAATGAGCTGGGGGCCAATTCTGCCAACGTCATCTGATTGGAGGGCCGGCTATTTCTGAAAATGCAATGTTCTTTTTTCAAATACCACACAAAACTGCAAACAGAAAGTGCAAGTGTTTTTATCTAGTTTTAGACACCTGTGCTAGCAACCTTAGCTTATAAATAAAATAATGATAAAATAAATATTAATACAAATTATAAAACAAATGAAAAGCATAAAAACAGGTATGTGTGTGTTTCACACCAAATAAAAATATTTTCCTCTAATAACTTTTTTAAACCTGGCAAACTATAGGCGTCAGGGTTAAGAAAGCAACACCATTGGATTTTTATATCAAAATTTCAAAAGGCCATGGCTTGAAAGTGGTCAGAGATAAAGTCCTACTGTAAATGTAAAAATCTTTCAAAAGTGTATGAAGGGGGTAAATATACCCATCTAATTTGCCACTGGATGGCAAGCACCTCAAATTATGCACCTTTCAATAAATACTGGATGAACATATTTGAGCAGGTTTACTTTACTTTTTTCATATTACCCACATAACAAATTAACAGGAAAACACCTAAGATGTATACCAATACCTAAGATGTATATGGTTTCTAAACCACAAGGCCTACAATGAAGTATTCTGGTTAAATGAGTTCCTATCGCGGGTAATCTGAGTACCCAGAAGTTCGCATCATATTGCGGGTGACTTTGTAGTTTAGAGCCCTATTTCTACTAGCCCTGCTGTCTGTACCACGTCCATTACGGACACTATCATCACGATTACCACTGCAACCTCCAAGCTATGTTGGGCAGAGGGTCGAAATAAGCATGGTATGCTTAGTGGACACCATCGTACACGCAGACGCACCTCCATTCAATAGACGATCGATCATAATCTCCAAAAGGATATTCTCCTTCAGATTTAGAATAGGTGAATAACATAGCCTACCTAAGACTTCATCACACGTAAACGTTTTTCAACATTTGGTGTAGGCCTATTTCTGCTTAATTTCTGCTTCAATTTATGCAACAATATGGCCTGCATCGCTTCCGCGTCATTACAAATGCACGTCTTTGTGTTTCTCGCGTGTAATACAAGTATTTCCTGAAAACTTTGCGCAGCGATTTTGGGTTTGAATGAAGCTCTGGATGTCTAGCACATAGTGGAGCAGAGTACAAATACTTACTTGGAACTATCGTCTATTTTAATCAGTATCGTTGTTTGTCACAATTAAAAAGTCTCAAGGGCCGGGGTTAGGGGGGGATATATATGGGGTTGGGGGGAGGGGGATATATAGGGGGTTAGGGGGGAATGAGCCGGGCCCTTGTGGGCATTTGGACCCAAATATGGTGCTATAACCAGTTGTGCCACAGTGTCACAGCGTTTGTGTTTAACGTGTGTGTGTTTAACGTGTGTGTTATCTTGTAGTGACGTTGCTGGTGTATATGTGTGTGTGTTTAACATGTGTGTGTGTGTGTGTGTGTGTGTGTGTGTTTAACGTGTGTGTGTGTTTAACATGTGTGTGTTTAATGTGTGTGTGTGTGTGTGTGTGTGTGTGTTATCTATCTTACAGTGATGTTGCTGGTTTGTGGGGGGTTGGTAAATGGACCATATGCCCTTATAACCACTGCAGTATCAGCAGACCTGGTAAGTGTGTGTGTGTGTGTGGTGTGTGCATGTAATCTGTTTGTGTTTGTGTGTGTATTGTGTATGTGCGTATGTTTGTGTGTGTGTGTGTGTGTGTGTGTGTGTGTGAGTTAAAAAGCAAAGTTAATGAAGCAGAGTTACTAAGTGTGTGTGTTTATAATGTGTTTGTGTGTGTATTTCCGTAGGGCACTCATAAGTCTTTGAAGGGGAATGCTCGTGCACTGTCGACAGTCACAGCCATCATTGATGGCACTGGCTCTGTTGGTAAGAGGGGGGGCGGGGCCTAGGGAGGTGGGAGGGACTTATCTAGAGCCTATGGCCTCTTCTGTTGATGATCATCAATTGCCATTACTGTGTTTATGAACATTATCAATTGTCATTATCAGTTATCATTAATTACTATATCGGTAGTCATTATCATCAGTTATCATTAATTACTATATCGGTAGTCGTTATCATCAGTCATCATTAATTACTATATATTGGTAGTCGTTATCATCAGTTATCATTAATTACTATATTGGTAGTCATTATCATCAGTTATCATTAATCATCATTATCATCAATTATTATTATCATCAGTTATCATTAATTACTATATCGTCATTATCATCAATTATAGAACACTGACTGGATCTCCTCCCTTTTAAGGGGGTTTTAAAGGCATACCATACACTTAGTTTATTAAGTGTTTCTTATGCATTATGTTTGTATATTATAGTATTTATTTATTTTCATTAGGCTATTGATTGCACTGACATTGTTGTTTATTTGCTATTCTCCTTAATACCAACTTTTTAAATTGTTTACTGTTAAATTTAACTTTGTATTGTTGCTATTTGTATGTCGCTTTAGACAAAAGCTTCCGCTAAATACCATAACCATCATCAATTATCCTCTATGATCATTATCATCATAACCATTATCATCACGCTAAATACCATAACCATAACATAACCATTATCATCACGCTAAATACCATAACCATAACCAGAGTCATAAAAAGTCATAAAACGTCTTAAATTTACTAATGAGAATTTTAGGCCATAAAAAGTCATAAAAACATCCGTATTTCCCGTACAAGGTCATAAATTACATTTAGCCACGTCTTAAATTGATATGTTCGTCGTCTTAAATTGATATGTTCGTCGTCTTAAATTGATATGTTCGTTCATTCATTGTTCTACCGTCGTGTTTTCCCCCGAGAAAATACGCTGGTGGCGGGATTCATTCATTTCGCCTATTGTAGTTCTGTCTGAGGAATCTGGGTGGTAACATCGCGTTCCAGAACTACAAAGTCCATGCGGCAGTGCAGGAAACAGACTTGTCGGGAAGGACTTTCACAGAAACCTGCGCGAACTTCAAAGCTTCACTGCCGGTGAAGCTCCTCCTTACCGCATCTCATTTCTGTAGCTGATATATTTGGGTCTGATTAATTGATTAGTGAACTTTTCCACAATGGGAAAGTGTACGTTTAACATGCTATGGATAGATGATGGCGCGTTTAAGAGCTGGCTTAAGCCCGTCGCTAACACCCTGTGCAAGAAGACCATTGAGCTCTCCAGTTTAGGCATACAAGCCTTAAATTCACATGCCAAGTCAGAGAGGCATAAGGTATCGTTGAAAGGTCTGCAGCGGGTGCAGGCGATCACTCAGTTTTGTTCTCCGGTCCAAGCTCCTCACGGGATTCCCGGTCCAAGCTCCTCACGGGATTCTGGTTGTCCCGCTCCCGCCACACACAGTGCTTTTGGATCAACCTCGACATTAAAAGCGGAGGTCCTGTGGCTGTTGAACACATGCTTTTGGATCAACCTCGACATTAAAAGCGGAGGTCCTGTGGCTGTTGAACACACGCTTTTGGATCAACCTCGACATTAAAAGCGGAGGTCCTGTGGGTGTTGAACACAGTGCTTTCGGATCAACCTGCTTTCGGATCAACCTCGACATTAAAAGCGGAGGTCCTGTGGGTGTTGAACTCAGTGCTTTCGGATCAACCTGCTTTCGGATCAACCTCGACATTAAAAGCGGAGGTCCTGTGGGTGTTGAACACCGTGACGAAACACCAGTCGTACAGTGGAAACGACGACATATCCGAACTTTTCCGAACAATGTTCCCAGACTCAACCATAGTCAAGACCTTTACGTGTGGGAAAGATAAGACTTCATACATCGCACGGTTTGGCTTGGCAGAGTACATTAAAAAAGACCTCGTCTCCAAAGTCACGGGGCCTTACGTGCTCATGTTTGATGAAAGCTTGAATCACACAAGCAAGAAGAAACAGCTGGACATACACGTTCGGTTCTGGGATGACGACAAGGTTAATTCTCGCTACCTGGGCTCACACTTCATTGGCCATGCCATGGCCCAGGATTTGCTAAAGCACTTTAAAGTAAGTAGCCAAATTAAAGTTTAATCTTTATACAAATATGTTTTATAATGCTGCATGTAATATTTGAAATAATTTCAATTTGTTTGGTTATGTTGCTAAATGTTGGGACTGATGGCTACTGAAATCCGGGGAGTATTTGATGGTTCACTATTAAGTTGCATATAGCTGAAAGACTGTGTTTTCGCACTGTTTGCGAGACAAGGCAGCGTGCTTTCATTCGTTTATATACATACATACAATGTCTTAGTGCTCATGGACTGATAGCCCTACTGGTAGGCAATTATTACCCTGGCTTGTATTTGGGGGCCGGCCTTTATTTGTCCAATCGACCACCACCCAGCTATTATTTGAGGCCCTTCTTATAAATAGAACAGAATAGAATTCCGGCCATAATTTGATGATTTTTTGGGGGGGGGATTTGAGGATTTAGGTTTTTGAGGATTTCAGGACCTAGCCCAATGTAATTTAAATTGTTATATTTGTTTCGTCAGCTGCGGGTGTATTATTGTCAGAAACCGTCCTCGTGGAGGCCATGCAGGCCTAGTCAAACATCTTGAACTTGAACTGGAAAAGTGCTGTGTGTGTGTGCATGTGTGTATGTTATCATGGTATATTTATTCATAATCATCTTTTTATTGTCATCCCTCAAGGAGTGTGTGGGTCAGCTGAATCTCAGCAGGCTGGTCTCTGTATCGATGGATGGGCCCAATGTAAATTTTAAGTTCTTGGAGCTTCTCCAATCCGACTTAAAGGAAATGTATGGGGGAGCTCAGCTGGTGTCCGTGGGGAGCCGTGGGCTTCATACTCTGCACAATGCGTTCAAGGCAGGTTTCTCCATGTGGCAGATGGAAAAGCTGTTAAGATCAATGCACACACTCTTCAACAATGTTTCTGCGAGGAGGGAAGACTATGTAACAGTCACAATGTTCCTGCGAGGAGGGAAGACTATGTAACAGTCACAATGTTCCTGCGAGGAGGAGTCATCAGTCTTCCCTCTAGCATTCTGTGACCATCGATGGTTGGAGAACCTGCCTGTGGTAGAGAGAGCTCTTGAGGTTTGGCCTTCACTTCAACTGTATGTGGATACTTTATGAAACGAGAAGTCCTGCAGGACATCACAAAACTGCAGCTCACCAAGCTGGACTTGGGTGAGAAGAACAACCTGCTCCTGCCACAGAGAATGGACATTGGCCTAGGTGCAGAAAAAGCCCTGAAGGTATTGTGTTCCATTTTGAAGTTGTAGTTTTAGAAATTGTGGTCAGGATACAAGAAGCAGGAATCATTGTGTTGTACATTCTGTTCCACCTACTTATGTTTTTATTGTACACCCCTCTTCAGTATCAGATCTCAGAGTCCTAGAATTTAGGAGAAACTGCATGCAGGGGCTGACCAATATAGTCAGAAAAGTGCAGGAGAAGAGTCCACTTAAATATTGCACCGTTAGGCAGATGGCCTGTCTGGACCCCTCTACATGTTCAGAGACCCAGACAGGTGCAAGGAACAAATGAAATGTCTGGTGCAGACCTTTCTACAGACCAAGCAGCTGGCAGGAGGTGTATCCGCTGGTAGGAGTAGTTCTGGAAGGGGCTTAAAGGACCACGCTAAATTATACTCTAAGTGGTTATTAGACTGTGTTTACAGCATTATACTTAACTGTGCAAATCTTGTAGACATTTGCTCCATGTATACTTTTTCTCTTTTCCCATCAGGGTATTTTTTTAGGGTGGATCTCTAGCTTTTGTCATGTGGTTGGTAATGGTCCTGCACCTGTTCTGTGTGCAGTGGTTCATGATTTAGGATTAATTTACATAGGGTTTTGCTTGCTTAAAAATATAAAGTTTATGTGTGTTTTTTAGGAATCACATATACCTAATAAGTGTAGCACATTTAAGAAAATGTAAAAATCAGAAAGAAGCTCAGTCTCAAATGGAAAGGTATCCTGACAACAGTAATCAACAAAAGAAATTGGATGAGCGATCATGTAGGTGTTGCAGATTAACTACATGTAATTTTCGTGTCCTGAGTTTAAAATTGTATTTATCTCAGTTTAGTGGAGTTTCTATGCCCTCTGAAACCTTAGGGTTAGCCCTGAATTTAAACCATCGTAACCAAATGTTATTGTAGTCTTTATAGAGGTTGAAGTGCATGAATATATACATATATTAAGGTATTCCCTATGTTTTTGTTTTAGGGGATGTCATTCTACAACAATTTGAGGCTCTTCTGACCCTTGAGTGTAGGAATGAAGAGTTTCTCTCCTTCCAGCCACTGGTGAAACGGCTGGACAGCTTCTTGTGCGGCTTCTTAAGCCTTGCCTCTCCAGTGGCCAGGAAGCAGAGGGCAAATCGGGGTCAAAGATGGCCCAGCTCCTTTCAAAATCAAACGCCCTCAGACGGGCAAGCAAGGAAAAATTGGCTGAGCTGAAAAAGGTTGAGGAGGAGATCAGCGTTAAGAGGGACGAACTGAGATACATGTAGACTGACTGGCTGACTGACTGGCTGACTGACCGACAGACAGACTGACTTGTTGTGCCATAGAATTGTTTGTTTACAATACAATTTACAGTTGTTAAGTGTTGCTGTGTTGTTGTTTGTTCAGTTTGTTACTCTTCAGAAAATGGAACCTTTAAAGAATACAATTTGTTGTTGTCAATGAAAGTCAATAAAAAAAAAGTTTTTTCAGAATTCGTGTAGGTCATAAATTTATATCTAGTGGGGGGCCTTAAGCACATGAATAGGTAATTTCGCGCAAATTCTTCTAAAAGCGCCAAATTTGGCACAGATGTAGCTCAAGTTATACTGCAATGATTTAGCTAGGGCGCCGGAGCCAGCGACCCTCAGGGCCAAGATGGCGGCCAAATCCAATATGGCCGCTACCCGAAAAGGGTTCTATAACTTTTGAACCACATAAGGTACAAATACAAACTTGATGTCTTTTTCAACTTAATTGATCATGGGAAACACATAGGAATGTTTATATTTATGACCCATTATATCTGGACCACTTAATCCTCCAATTCCAATATGGCCGCTGTCCAAAAAAGCAGTTTTGACTGTAGACAGCCAGCGTCCTCTTCTATGCAGTGGTATGCTGGGGTAGCCTGACTAGCCACACCCACATTAAAATGTAGGGTCTGGGCACTCACCATTGGCAGTGCTCAGTCCGAGGGGCGGGATAATCGGTTGTCTTTCAAATTCCCTCTGCACGCAATAGGACAGCGCTATGAGTCCCATGTGTTTTTCCACCAGTGGAGCTAGTTGGCTAGTTCAAACTTTTGCCAACTCAAGCTCAACTCGTGTCACGCTGTTCACAAACAGCAACATCCATCGTCTTTGTTTTCAAGTATCAGGGAATTCAAGCCAAACCGTTGCAACTCTGCCATCAATCATTACGTTAAGCCCGCCTAACGTCTCTATACACAATTTGATTGGCCTGATAGAAGTTTCATTTTTCCAGCTCACAAGCCAACGGAGAGTTGCTAGACTAGCCCTGCCGCTAGGGTGCGTCTAGATTTCTAGGCTAATGCTGGGGAGGAAGCGCAAAAAAGAAGGATGCTGGGCGACTTGACACGCTGGTAAGGAAAGCTGGCTCTGTAGTGGGAGCTGAACTGGAGTGCATCACTTCAATATCTGATAAAAGGACCCTGAACAAACTGATCAATATTTTGGACAATGAGTGTCATCCACTCCACAGCACTATTACAAAGCAGAAAAGCTTGATCAGCTGGAGACTTTGCTCACTGCCTTGCACAACAGACAGACTGAGGAAGTCATTTGTCCCCAGGGCCATTGAACTGTTCAATGCTTCACTTAACTCATTGAGTGCCAAAAACGTAATGCGTTGAGTGCCAAAAACGTAATATTATGTTTTTAGCTTTTTTTTTAAATTACGAAACTAGACACTCTAACACACCTTATATGTGATTTTGGGAACTCTGTGATTAATGGAAATAAAATATATGACGATCGAAAACGCACAATCTGGACATTTTATCTGGACATTTTATCATAACTCGGTTGCCGCTTTGGGTCGAATTACGGCTCCCACACACAGCTGCGTTCCGTCAACGCATTCCAGTGGGTGTTCCCGACGGTAGCTATGCAAATGACTTGAAGAAAAACCGTAATGTGATTGGTTGGTGCCGTCCGTAGATTGGCTTGATTGGCCGGTGCCGTCTGTCGGTGCAGCAACAGCTGAACTCCTCAACGCGAGCAGCGGGAGAAACGCGACGCGATGGACCCACAATTCAGTTCGGCAACGGATCACGTGAGCCCATTTAAAGTGAATGGGATGCGTCTCCAGCAACGCGATGCACGCAGCTGTGTGTGGGAGCCGTTAGTGACGCATGCACGTCAGGTCAAAACCAGGCCATTTTCGTGGGTCTATCACTAGGTGGCAGTCTCGCCAGGTCTCGCTGATCACTTCCCGGAAAGTTTACACAAGTAAGTAACAGGCAACACTTTATATTTCATGAAAGACGTTATATCTCCATTTCTAGAAAAAAACAGCGATTTTGATGAAAACTAGCCACTGTTTAGCTTGGGATTTCTCAGGAACAGAGGTGTGTAGAAATACACGGTTGGCACCCACCGAGAGCTTAAAGTCTCACCTTTTAAACGAGCCATTGTATGTGTTCATAGCTATAACACAGAATATGCTGTGGCTGTACAAAAATCATCAACAATGGTCTAGATTGCTGGCACTCTAGGACAAAGCTCCCGAAAACAGCTTGGCATTCAATGAGTTAAGGGAAGAGGAGAGATAGACTTCTCCGCATAGTCTGTCTGCCTCTCCACCCTCTCCATGTTTGTGTACTGTCTGTCCACTAGCCACTTTTTACCACTGTCTTACTGCTTCACTGCTTGCGTGCTATAATAGATAGATAGATAGATAGATAGATACTACTTACTTTATTAATCCCAAAAGGGAAATTATGGTGTAATTAATACTAACATATGCATAACCCCTCCCTTCATCCTACAGCCGGATTGTGGCCACACTTACCTATACCTATACTTAATACTTAATGCTTTATAATCAATACTTGTATAACGGCTGTAACCCTATTACGTCAACCCATTCTTGCACTGATATAGTTTTTCTATAGTTTTTTAATATTACCTTGCCTACTCTCTATGTCAATATTTATTTTATGCTGGTCTCTAGACTTTATTCTTGCACTGTTGCACTGTTGGACTCATTTGCACCATCACTATGACACTCACTCTCACAGAGCACCTTACCTTACTTTGCACAGAGAATCACAGGCTCAGTCCCTGCCTCAGTCATTGCAAGCGCCTCACCCCTAAGCACACTATGTGGATACTGTTTTAGACTTGATTTAGATTTAGTGTTATTTAGTATAATTTGTATTTTAGTATATTCTTTATCTTCTACTGTCCTTATTTCTTAGTTGTGTTTTTTATATTATTTACTTTTATTACTTTTTCTGCTGTTAGTGAATGTTGTGTGTGTGATGTCTGTATGCTACTGAGACCTTGAATTTCCCCTTGGGGAAATAAAGTATCTCTCTATCTATCTATCTATCTATCTATCTAGTTACACCCCATTGTTTGCGCCAATTTATCTACAAGCACCAAATTTGGCATGGATGCAGCTGACGCCATACCGAAATGATTTAGCCAGGGCGCCTGAGCTAGATCTCTGAGACCAAGATGGCAGCCAAATCCGCCACCTGAAAATGGATTTGGCTGCATATTTTGAACCAGATGAGATACAAATGTATAGTTGATACAGGGGGAAAATAAGTATTTGAACCCATGCTAAAGTTGACTAAAAAGAGGAATATACTAGCCTGGAAAATACAGACCCTGATAATCTAGAAAGATTAAGGGTCTGGCCACGAACAATGTAATGGCCCAACTCGAGGGGCGGCACCAAGCATGCATTTAAAAATCTCACTGCACACAATTGGATAACACTAGACCAATGTTTACTCTGAATGATTCCAGACTTTGACGCAATTGGATAACACTACGAACAATGTTTCCAACGTTGCAGCGCTGTCGTCATCAATTTAGCTCGCCTCTGGCCCGCCTATATCAGAAATGATTTGATTGGTTCCAAGTAACGTGCATCATTGGTCATTGCCAGAGTGTCTACAGAGACAATTCCATTGTGCTCTTGCGAGAACTCTGGATTTCCAGGGTAGGAATATATAATCATCTGTTAGAAATTGATCTTAATGCCTTAATTAAAAAAATGAGTAAAAATCCAACCTTTAAGGACACCAATTTTCTTAGTGAATGAAAAATGTATCGCAAATAAATAAATGTTCTTCCTTAAATTACAGGGGCACAAGTACAAGTATTTGACCCCTATGTTATATTCCCATAGAGGCAGTTAGATTTTTTTTTTTTTTTTTTAAAGGCCACTTATTTCATGGATCCAGGATACTATGCATCCTGATAAAGTTCCCTTGGCCTTTGGAATTAAAATAGCCCCACATCATCACATACCCTTCATCATACCTAGAGATTGGCATGGTGTGTTTTTCAGTTAGCCTATTAGCTGGTTTGATGCTCATTGATATACTCAATCATAAATGTAAGTATTCCTATGGGTTTCCCATGGTCAAAAAAGGTAAAATAGACATCAAGTTTGTATTTGTATCTCATCTGGCTCAAAAGCTATATATAGCCGAATCCTTTTCAGGCGGCGGCCATTTTGGATTTGGCCGCCATCTAGGTCGCTTGGACGCCCTGGCTAAATCATTTCAGTATGCCCTCAGCTACATCTGTGTCAATTTGGTTTTGTAGATGAATTTGCACGAACAATGGGGTATACGGACCCAAACTACAGCCAAAACTGCTTTTTTTGGACAGTGGCCATATTGGAATTAAAGGAATAAGGGGAATAATTAAAGGAATGATCCAGATGCATTGGGTCATAAATATTAACATTCCTATGTGTTTCTCAAGATCAATTAAGCTGACAAAGATATCAAGATTGCATTTGTAACTCATGTGGTTCAAAAGTTATAGCCGGAACCCTTTTCGGGCAGCGGCCATATTGGATTTGGCCGCCATCTTGGCCCCAAGGGTCGCTGACTCCGGCGCCCTACCTAAATCATTTTAGTATGACCTAAGCTGCATCTGTGCCAAATTTGGCGCTTTTAGAAGAATTGCGCGAAAATGTGCTTAAGGCCCCCCACTAATCATAATGGTCATAAAAAAGGTCTTAAAAAGTCTTACATTTAACTGACTAAACCCTGCAGAAACCCTGATAACCATAACCACCATCAATTATCCTCAATGATCATTATCATCAGCAGTGATGGGTAAAGTACTGAAAATCTATACTCAAGTAAAAGTACAATTACTCCCTTAAAAATGCAAATTACAAGTTGCATTCCATGTTTTATATGTTTAAGTTGTGCAGGAAAGGGCAAAATGGCACTTGTACTTTTTTATTTACGTAAAGTAAGTTCAGTGGGTGTGAGCGACTGAACCCACATGTTGGGTTGTGAGTTAGGTGGTGATGGAGACATGTTGGGATGTGAGTTAGGTGGTGATGGAGAAATGGAAATTGAAGGAGAGGTGGATGTTTATTCAGATAACTAAAATGATTTATTTCTCAACACAGTTTTCAAAAATAGCAACACTAATAAACAAAATACTTTTCACTACCAAAAACAAACATAAATAGCACAAACAATGCACAGTCAAAGTATTAGCAGCTAGCCAACTTAATTAGCCTACTTAAACTCGCTTACTCTGCCTCACAACAGGAGTCTTTATTAGCCTACTTAAACTAACTTACTCTGCCTCACAACAGGAGTCTTTCACCTACCACACTCAAAATGGGAACTGAGCTACTAGGGCTGTAACGATACACCAACCTCACGATTCGGTATGTATCACAATTTTTGACCCACGGTTCGATACGAATCTCGATTTTTCTTTTTTTTTTGGGGGGGGGGGGGGGGACTAGACATTTTATTAAATAACATTTTAATAGCCTCCCTTAGAACACCAGAAGATTACAATATAATATATCTTTTATTTTATATCCTTTATATTTTTTTGAATGACTGATATTTATGACAGCACACTTTATGCAGATTAGCCTATAGCCTAGGCCTACTATTTTTTATTACAACTCTACCTCTTTAATTCAGCTGTCTGGTTGAAGCCTGGAAATGTTGTAAACAAAGTAGCATAGTTGGCTAGCTTAGCCTATCATAGTCTACTGATTGGACTGTTCAGTTTCCCCATGTGTGTTTAAGTTTTAAGGTAATACTTGTTCTCTTTGGGACAGGCCCTTTGGTATTGAGATGATATCAACTTCAATGCAAGAGTTTTAAACAAATATGTGTAGCAATGATAGCTAATGATGCTAAGCGAATTTAATAGTAATTTAGCTAGTCGTCTTCTATGCGTCCTTGCTTTCACGATTGTGAATGTTTTATTTAAGTTGCGCGTGTTCATTGAGCAGGAGAGGGAGAGGGAGGAGAGGGGGTTTACTTCTATACTGTTTGGTAAAGTTGCACACATAGTCTACAATGAAAGCAAGGAGAGATATGAAATTATTATTTATTTATTTGTTTTTGGACAACGTAGGCTACCGATAAGTAAGCGGGAGATGTGGGTTGCTTTTGCAGCCGCGTAAGCTGCAAAGCAGTGCGTGAAACACTAGACAGGGTGTGTCGCGATTCTGCCTTTTCACACCGCGACACAGTATCATGGATATGAATGTCGCGATTTCGGGTTTGAATCGTATATCGTTACAGCCCTATGAGCTACCTCATTAACCCTTAGAGCCCTATTGAGGTTCTTCCTATTGAGGCAGAGTGCGTCAAAAACACACACCCATTATTCTCTGTTAAATTGCTCCGGAACTATTTTTCACAGGGAGATGAAACCTTTATTGCATGACAGAGCAGAAGTGGCTTTCCAACGAGACCACACACTTGTCTGTACGATCAAGTGAAATTAAATCAAATTGCATCATATTTACAGTCTATACTGCTCTGTGTTCACCTGCACACCCATTACTTTTGTTTGAATTACTCGCAAATTTCTGATGGCACGCATGTCAGATGAAAGAGGAGACGCAGAGCTATCAATTGATACCAAGCACATCCTTCTGGGTGAAAGGGATCACGGCATAAAAACAAACGAAGTGACAGCAAAATAATAACTTCATATAGCTCAACCCTACCGCACGTTCTCGTGTGTTTCTCTTTGGCAAAACATGTTCATAATCCAACGCTATCAATTACCACTATCATCAGTTATCATCATCATCAGTTATCATTATCATTAATCATCATCATCAATTATCATTATCATCAGTTATCATGACTCTTTACGATTATTATCATCAATTGTATGTATGTGTGTGCGCGTGTGTGTTTGTGCGCGTGTTTGTGTGTGTGTGTTTGTGCACGTGTGTGTGTGCGCGTGTGTGTTTGTGTGTGTGTGTGTGATGTAGGTGCTGCAGTAGGCCCTCTGCTGGCAGGGTTGTTATCTGCGCGGGGCTGGGATCAGGTCTTCTACATGCTCATGGCTGCAGACTTCCTGGCTTTGCTGGTAAGACACATAAAATATACTTATACCACTCTCATATAATATATAATTATTTAATATATATATATATTAAATAATTATACTTATATATTAGAGGGAGAGCAGATAGCTAACAAACTTTCAGAAAAAGTCCCATTGGCAAATTTGAGGAAAAGTCGGTAAAGGGCTATTTCACACAATTTGAGGGTGCTGAATTAAAATATTATGTTTACCAAGCTCAATTTTGAGTTTTAAGCTTGCTAATTAGCATAATTCACATACTTTTTGGTTTTGTCATCAGATATCATAGGAATTGCAAAAAATAAGGCAATAATATACTCTTTATGTATCAGATATGTTGTAGGACAGGACAGGAATTACCCCAATAACCCTCAAGTAGCAAATTAAAATAAGCTCAAATTAAAATATAAATTGAAATAATAGCTAAAATTCAGTATGACGTTAAGAAACAAAATAGATTCCTTGATAATTAATTGATAGAATAGTAGGTGACTGCTCATTTTTCTGTAGAAAGTACTTTGTCACTAACTATTATGAACAGTTGTCAGTCTTTACAGAGGATTTACACTGTATTTTTTTTTACTGTAAAGGCGACTGCTTAAAACATCTCACTGGTGCTCTTTCCTATCATTAAAATTCTATCCATGCAGAAAAATGGAAGAGTGCATGTTTGAGGAGTGCTAATGGAGATTGCATTATTTGCAAAAAAAATAGACAAGATATCTTTTATAGTGCAACAAAAAGAAACATTCTCCAGTGCATCATTACTGCATATGATGCTGAAACAGTGGGCAGTGCTTCGACTTAGCCAGCTTCCCTCGCGTTCCGCGCGCGAGATCACGCGACTTTAATTTGTATTTACCCAGTATTTACCCAGTGACGCTGCAACGACGCTGCAACAACCCAAACAACAGACACACAGAACCCGCTTCTCAAACAAACAGATGTCTTCAAATCATCGTTTTCCTTGCTTGAAGGCGAACTTAGAGTGATGTTAACCTATTTAAGTTTAACGGGGTGATTGTCGTGAGAGCAAGCAATCGTGAGATTCATTGGCGCTTGCCTGTTCCGCCGTATGTCTACGAGCACACCTGCCTACCATCAGGCTACTCAGCTACTAGAGAAAGAATTTCCCCTGTTTGTATGTTCACTCCAAGTTGGCCTACCATAACTTACCAACTCTGCACTGTAGACCCTAAACTGGCTATTTATATTTTTCTGTGAAATAAGCAAATGTATTTGTTCAACTTTATGAAGCAGAATTACGCACTAGGCTACTTGGAACGTAACACATTTGACAAAGGACAGATGTATGTTGCTAGTGACAAAATATTAACTTTCAGTGTTTTACGATGTCTTTGTCATGGGGAAGTGTTTTCCCCCATGCATTTATTCTAGGCTACTGTCAGTGACTGCCGTGAGAGAAGCGGGTTCTGTGTTTCGTTCATGTCAGTGACTGACGCGAGAGAAGCGGGGTCTGTGTTGTGTTGCGTTGCGTTAATTTATTTTCATTGTGTATGCCGTGCCATGCCGTCCACAGCTCTTCAGTTCTGACAAAGCCGAAATTACTCCTTTTGAAACAATGAGTGCAGGAAGCGCGTTTGTATGGTTATATTGCTTGACAGGGGGGGGGGTCCCAAGCAGCTTTCAGCCACAAGGCTACTTTGAGAACATTTCAATTCACCCGACACTAATATTCAAAATTATTTCGGCATAGCCTATAAGCAGTTTAATTAAATATAATGTTAGTTGTAAACTAACGGGCTACTTGGTGAGGCTTGGCCTCACAGATGCGCTCGTGCCTTAGATGGCAAGAAAAATCTTCACGATATAGGCCTAACTGACCACCCGATTCACGTTGGCTGGGGGGCAGTAAGTATAGTATAAGTATATATACTTTTTTGATCCCGTGAGGGAAATTTGGTCTCTGTATTTAACCCAATCGGTGAATTAGTGAAACACACTCAGCACACAGTGAGGTGAAGCACACACTAATCCCGGCGCAGTGAGCTGCCTGCTACAGCGGCGCTCGGGGAGCAGTGAGGGGTTAGGTGCCTTGCTCAAGGGCACTTCAACCGCGGCCCACTGGTCAGGGCTCGAACCGGCAACCCTCCGGTTACAAGTCCAGAGTGCTGACCAGTGGGCCACGGCTGCCCTGCGGTTACAAGTCCAGAGTGCTAACCAGTGGGCCACGGCTGCCCTGCGGTTACAAGTCCAGAGTGCTGACCAGTGGGCCACGGCTGCCCTGCGGTTACAAGTCCAGAGTGCTAACCAGTGGGCCACGGCTGCCCTGCGGTTACAAGTCCAGAGTGCTGACCAGTGGGCCACGGCTGCCCTGCGGTTACAAGTCCAGAGTGCTGACCAGTGGGCCACGGCTGCCCTGCGGTTACAAGTCCAGAGTGCTGACCAGTGGGCCACGGCTGCCCCATCTGACATTTGTGGCCAGTTAATCCGGCCCCCAACAAATCACACCTTCCCACCTCTGACAGCTTAAAAGAAGTCGAGAGGACTCCTAACTCACAGACCTATTCACAAACCGGTTTTGTGGCATTTCGCCTGTTTTGAAATCCTATGCGGCTACAGGATCTTCCAATCGTGAGGAAGCAATTTTGCATTGTAGGCATAACTAACAGGCAATAACGCCACCAACAACAACCAAAACTAGGCTACTCATTGTCAACATGTAAATTAAATGTAACATTATTGTGAATCAAATTAAAATGTTCTCTTTTGCAAACGTAGGCATAGGCATAGTACCAGATTAATTTAATAATGTTACAAAGATACTACATCAATCCGTATGTTTCATTAGGCTACTAGGCTATTTGTTTTGCCTTACTCTTGATTCATTTAGGCTAGGCCTTTTTATTCAGTTATTCATCATCTTCCGTCCTTGTGTAGCGCACGCATTCTCAGACCTGTCACCTGCCACTCATCGTAAGGGAGGTGTTTGGAATCATTCCCACGTTACAAACATCAGCCAATCAAGGTGGTCACTTCAGCCAAGCTCGTGCATGAGTAATAACGTCATCCATAGCATCAAAGACTCACTCACTCTTAGTCAAAGATTCTAGAGCGCTCAGCTCCAGAATCTGTTCAGGAGTTGTCATTTTTCCTTACTAAGAGTAGGTCTGAAAGGCTTTGTGAATAACTTAATAAGAGAAACTCCTATAGCTAAAATCTTTTATTGCTATTTAGGAGTAGCCTACTCCTAGTGGTAAGAAAAAAGGCTTTGTGAATATGGCCCCTGGTGTCTAACCCAATGCATAGCCCATTTACACAAAATAATGGTGGAATATTAGGCTACTGATAATCATTGTTATTTAAGAACATGCAGAGCACCAAAAACATCTTTCTCGAAAAAAAAAATCATCATACCGCACATTGTGGCGGGTCTGTTATTTAACCTACTTACTGTAGGCTGCGCAAACCACAGGCCTTTATTTTGGGCAAGCCTGCATTCGAGGCAGGCCTTCTGTTTAAGAATTTTATATAAAGCCTGTGCTAACAGTAATCCTCCTGCCCCCGATACCGCAGCTGTGGATAGTGTGGAATGTTCAAGTAATAACACAATCCAATGTGTGTCTCAATTGTCCCCCGCTGACCACCTCACACATTTCTCTAGATTTTGCAACGACCTTACATGACACAATGCCATAAAATGCCAGTTTTTAGGACACAGAATAATGTTTGTAATGATACCAGTTAGGCCTACGTTCAACAGTAATGAGCTATTCATTGTTGAAGGTGCATGGTGAAGTGAAATTCTTACATTGGAAAACAAACATTTGCCGATATCATTGGATAGGGGATAGGCCTACTTGGTTTTTTTTTTTACGTAGCCTACAATGGCCAGTTCAGACAAAGCCGAAATTACTCATTTTTAAACATTTGTATGGTTATATTGCTTGACTTAAATCCCAGAGAGTTGGCTACCGCACCCCACAGTGATGGGCCTAGCGGTCTTAAGTATAAGTATAGTATAAGTATATAAGTAAATATACTCTTTTGATCCCGTGAGGGAAATTTGGTCTCTGCATTTATCCTAATCTGTGAATTAGTGAAACACACTCAGCACACAGTGAGGTGAAGCACACACTAATCCCAGAGCAGTGAGCTGCCTGCTACAGTGGCGCTCGGGGAGTAGTGAGGGGTTAGGTGCCTTGCTCAAGGGC
>NC_055958.1:43960572-44003072 GCF_018492685.1 Alosa sapidissima | reverse complement strand
TGATCTCTGACCCAGGAAGAGGACTGATGACCTATGACCTCTGAAGAAGAATATGAACTCAGACCCAAAGGGAGGTGCTACTACCAAAGACCGTCTCTGCTGGAAATTACAGGGGACTTTCCTTGTGCGTGCGTGCGTCTTTGAGCTGTAGGGTGCATCTCTATCCTCTTGTGTGCTGCAGTCCTGTGGAGCTCTCAAATTATGGTTTTTACCTGTGTATGTCTGTGTGCGTGTGTGTGTGTGTGCGTGTGCGTGCGCATATGCGTGTGTCTGTATGTGCGTGCATGTGCGTGCATATGAGGATGACAACATTTACAAAAGCTGCAAAATCTAAACCAAAGATAAATTATTTTGCCTTGTGTGTGTGTGTGTGGAGTCCACTCTAAAATTGTATGCCTCTGTTGGGTGTTTGTTCTTCTGTGTATTTTTTTTTATTATTATTCTCTCCTTGGAATGGGCATAATGACTTGATTATTATTATTATAAAATAACAAAATGAACGTCTGAGTTAATTATTATTTATGAACTAAATGAATGTCTGTGTTTATTATTATTCATGAACTAAATTAATGTAAACTAAATTAATGTCTGAGTTTATCATTATTATTTTATTATTAAAGAACTGCATTAATATATATATACCATATTTTCCAGACTATAAGTCACACTTTTTTTCTTATATGAAAATATATATAATTGAACATGTTTTTAAATGTTAATTCATATTAACTGACATGATCCCTACATGAGACATTACCATCAGCCGCGAGAGAGCGCTCTCAAATGGACCTCTGCGCTCTCAAATGCACTTTCAGTCGGAGATTAGTGCTTGCACTATGAATTTCCCCTTGGGGATCAATAAAGTATCTATGTATCTATCTGCTTTCAGTCGGAGATTAGTGCACTATGCCTGAAACACACGTGCATACCTACAGTACCCTCCAGAATTATTGGGACCTCTGCTAAAGTTGACTAAAAACCTATAAAAAATACCTTGAAGGAAAGCAAATTTATTTTGAGAAAAAAGGAAAATCTCATAAAGAAATAAATATTTTTAACGAAAACACGTTGCTCACAATTATTGGCACCCCTGCTTGTAATACCTTTTTAAGGTACGTTCAGATTAAGCGTCTTTTTCTCAGCTGCCGGCATCCGTTTTACATTATAACCCTATGGAGTAGACCATGTTTTCAAAAAAGCCGGCGGCTTCTTTTAAAACGCGACTGCAACCGTCTTTTTCTGCAGCTCAGAAGTTGAGAAATGTTCAACTTCTAGCGGATAAACGCCATATGTCATGCTGTCTTTTTTACAGATGACCAATCACAAGCAGATTACCGAGACCTGTGGTTTCCCATGACAACCAAGTAAAAAATGGAAAAGGTGACAGAACACCGGTCGAGAGACTCGTTTTAGTGTCTGAGCATAGGGAATTGTTTGACATGACTTCACAACTTTACAATAACATACCAAAAGCAATAGCCAAATTGAGTTTTCTCTTCCGCGACAATTTCTACCCACACATAACGTTAGTCATTTAGTCTATTGCAAAAAGACGCTTCCGCCTGCTTTTTGGAACAATACAATGGCAGCTTTTTTTTTTTCAAACTGAAAAAGCGGTCTGCATAAAATCCCTTTTTCATAAAAAAGACGCCAAGTCTGAACGTACCCTTAAACCTCCCTTTGCCAATAAAACAGCTTGTAATATTCTGACACCCCATAAAGTTGGAAAATACAAAGAAAGGGATTTAAGACTTCACAAAATCTCCCCAGATCGTCCAGATTCCTAGGTCCACATTCGGGCATTCTCCTCTTTGACTCACCCCACTGTTTTTCTATGGAGTTTAGATCAAGGGACTGAGATGGCAATGGCCGAAGCTTGATTTTGTGTTCAGCAAACCATATTTGTTTTTATCTGGACGTTTGTTTTGGTTCATTGACCTGATCCCTGCTGAAAAAAACAGCCTGACCAGCTAAAGGTGGTTTGCTGGTTGACCAGCTTGTTAACCAGCTTGTTTGACCAACGTATGATGGTTGACCTGCTAGACCAGCAAAACTCTTGCGAAAACATACCTTCAGCTGGTTTTCCCAGTTTATACTAATTATGGTAATTCAGCTGGTTTTGCTTGTCGTACCACCTCAAGCTGGTCATTTTAGCTGGTGTTGCTGGTCTATAGTGCTGGTTTAACTGGCCATGCCAGCTTATGTTGGTCATTCTGGCAAACCAGCATGACCAGCTTGACAGGCTGGTCACCAACATGACCATCTTGCACCAGCTGTATCCCACAAGACAGGTTGGTCACACCAGCAAGAGCTGAAAAAAACCCCATCAAAGACCAGCTAAAACCAGCTACCAGCATAAGCTGGTTTCTAGCTGTTTTTTTCAGCAGGGTTTGCTTCCCTTCAAGGTCGGATTTTTCCGATTTTGTCATTGTGAGGTTACAATAAATGTTTGTCATTGTGTCATTGTGAGATTACAATAAATCACCAACAGATTATGTTTTATACTGTTTTTTAGTCAACTTTAACAGAGGTGCCAATAATTCTGGAGGGTACTGTAGATCCTCAAATTATGGCCAGGATTCTATTTATAGCCGGGCCTCAGATTCGACAAATAAAAGCCAGTAATAATTGCCTACATTGTTTCGATTTAACTCATAAAAGAGCTCTTCTTAATATTTCATCTTTATCTTTCACGTAATGAATGCGCACTGTAGAAAGTGAAAGTAGGCCTACTATGCGCTCCGTGTCTGTAGCTGTCTGTTCACGTCCGCAATTGATTGTTCTCAAATGGAGAACACATCCATGTTTTCTCCCGTTATAGGCTGTTATGCTTCTGTATTTGCAAAATTCCTGCCGGTTCCTGATCGCTAAACTTTAGTTTTCCTTTCCTGTCGATAGCGGTTGATGTAGAAGCACCTAGGCTATAATTTGACATCAGCGGTGACAAATTCTGCTGAAAGAGAGAGGCACCCGCAAAGTGGTCCTGCGCGCGTGTGTGTTTCTGCATGGGGCTACATTAAATTGAAGTCAGAGTTGGTCCGTCCATTCAATATTCCCGCATTCAGGCCTCTCCATTATTAGATTAACGTTATCAGACAGCGCTGTAAAATGTGTTCGGGAATTTCTCGCATTATGATGGCTAGAGTTGTGGGACTTAATAAATTATGCGCAATACCCGCAATTCTGGTTAGGCCCTGGTTTTAAATGTGCATCTTTTTTTCTCTCGCTCTCTCGGAGGTGGCCTGGCGAGCATTTGCTCTGCTGCCAGCTTATGCCTATATATCGTCCAAAATGCTGAGTGCATTGCATTCTCCACATTTACATGTTCATGTGCCCAATATGCTTGATTGCATTGCATTCTTAATGTTTTGTAAATTGCTTGATTGCATTGCATTCTCCACATTTTAAGCTACATTTTCATGTACCGCATCAGCATTTCTGTTCAGTTAATGTTTTGTAAATTGCTTTACAATGATTGTTGGCAGCCTTCGGCTTGCCTCTTGCCACTATTCACTCCTTCGTCTTCATTAACATTCCCAGTCAATATTCTCAATAATTACCGTCGGGCCCTAGTCTGGGTTTTCCCATGCTGCCTTACGCGTGCGATTTTATTCACGCTGCTAGGCAACCTGGATTCCATAGACTTTGTTTTCATTTCAACGAAGGAACCAATCACAGAAGGGAGGGGGGGACAGCAAGATGATGACGACACACTGAAACGGTTATGAACTACGTACGCATTTGATAGACATTTGTAGCGCCCAATAAACTGCTCTGGGCAGTCGTAAACCACGTTTCAAATACGAGAAAATTAATGTGTAGTTCCCAGACCCCATCTCAATGAGATGGGTTTTGTCGTTAGCCAGGCTAGTACCACATCTGCATTTGCTTTCAGTGAATCCTTCGTACCCTGAGTAGCTTTAATTACCTTCTGGCCCTCCTCTTGGCTGCTTCTCTCATTCGTCTTTTTGGCCTCAATAGTCCAGTTACATAGTCTCTGTCTGTTTTTGGTTTTGGATTTCTAAATAACTAGAACCAACTTCTAGTCTGGTGCAACATATATACTGTGTGTTTTTTCCTGTGTGTTTATACTCCTCCCTCTCTCTCTCCCTTTCTCTCCCTCCCTCTCTGTCTCTTGTTCTCTCTCTCCTTCTCTCTCCCTCCCTCTCTGTCTCTTGTTCTCTCTCTCCCTCCCTCTCTGTCTCTTGTTCTCTCTCTCCCTCTCTCTCTCCTTCTCTCTCTCCCTCCCTCTCCGTCTCTTGTTCACATTCACTCACATTCACACACACACCTACAGTGGGTCCCCGTTAAGTTTGGACGGGTTCCTTCAGGAATCACGATCCCCATTTTCTCAGCAGAAATGGCACAAACGGCAGTTGACACAAACAACCACAAGGTGTCACTTTGGAGTTCTGCCACTACTATTTTTGATGCGACTTGACTTACTGCTTCCATGATGCAGTTTCCAAGTCAGTAGAACAATCAGAGAAAGCTGAGCCATTACCAAACATATATGATAATACAATAGCGTGAGTTTATATATCTTATACCCTATTTGTCACGGTTACTTATAGATTTGATAGTGTAACGATAAGAGCATAAGAGACTTTCAGCGGGGGCACGGAAACTTAATTTGATCACGGTAGTTTAAGCTTACACTTGACAAAACATTCTAATATGAAAATGTAGATGCAATTGTTGTAAGATGGTGCAGCTCCTTTAAGAAAGCACCGTGCAAAAAAGTAGACGTGCTGGAGCGAGTCATATTCAAAATGCAAAAAATAACACCGCAGATAAAACCAATTATCCTCATTCATTGCAACCGCAGCATGCCTGCTTGCCAACGTTTAAACAAAATATATCAAAGCACCTTTTGCGTTTGAATGTAACACGAAAAAATGTTTAAACAGCTGGACAAATGATTTAGCTAATTGATTATAGCCTGTACACCAGCAATTGTTGAACATTTGGAAAAAGATCGCTCAGCTGTTGCCACAGTCATAGGCAATGTAACATGAGAGCA
Organism: Alosa sapidissima; assembly: GCF_018492685.1. Classification (NCBI taxonomy): domain Eukaryota; kingdom Metazoa; phylum Chordata; class Actinopteri; order Clupeiformes; family Clupeidae; genus Alosa; species Alosa sapidissima. The sequence continues at coordinate 43,998,049 of NC_055958.1, read as the reverse complement.
GTACACACTTCCCCGAATGTGGATGTTACACTGTCATAATCTACCACCAGCCTTTTGGCAAGTTGAAAAATAGATGACTTCTGTGAAATCTCTGCTTTAAAGCAAGACCTAAATGAGAGGAGTTGTGTTGGGAATGTCGGTGCAATGTCCATGCTATAATGGTCTGACAAACGTACTGCCTTTTCAAGCAGTTCATCATCACCGGCGAGTTGAAGGATCATAGGACGTAAAGACTCAAACACATAACAAGTTTCCCGCATGCTTGCACATCTTTGGGAGAGCTGACTGATTATGATGTCCAGAGTTGCATTAAATACCTGCACTTTTAAGTATCTCTCTGCATCGGTTAAGCGTTTATCTTCCGATAGTTCGTCAAAGTGACGCTTCACTCTTCACATTTTCAAATGTACTCTGAACCCCCATTTATTTGCGAGTGTCTGCGCTGTAGCCTTGGCCTGGTCAAAGGCACGCAGGTAGTCAGAAAGGACCGGTATAGAATTTTCCAGCAATTGCATTGCGGGGGTAGCGACGGAGGTCATAGGCCCTGGTGCGACTGCACTTGCTGCACCTACTAGGCCTAGTTACGCCACTGCGTGGAGCGCTAATGTGTCTACTGTAAATCATTCATGTGTGAAAGTCATTAGGCTGGAAGCGCTAATGTGTCTAAGCTCATTAGTCTACTTTCAATAGGCCTACTGTACAGCCTGAGAGGGGGAACATAACCTATAGCCTAGGCTACTGTAGAGTAGGCCTACAGTAGGCTACTGTAGGCTAAACAATCAGTTGTGAAAGTCTGCAACGAAAGTTTCCTAATGGAAGCGCTAACGTGTCTATTGAGCTCATTAGCCTACTTTCAATAGGCCTACTGTACAGCCTGAGAGGGGGAACATAGCCTACTGTAGAGAAAACAATCAGTTTACTTAGTTACATTTGTTTAGTTAAATCCAGTTTTCTACTCTATCTCCATTATATGCTTAGCCTATAGAAAGACATTCAAAATGTGTGAAAGTCATTAGGCTGGAAGCGTGTCTACTGTCAGTGACTAATGCGAGAAGCGGGTTCTGTGTTGTAGGCTATGCATTTTTCCGACACTTGGCTGCAAGCTCCCCTCCCCCACCCCCTTCTTTCACAAGCAGTGCAGCTTTCTGAAGCGGTGCCTTTTGAAGCTAATGTAACAAATACCACCAATATTGTTGTGTGGCAATAAAAGTATCCAGGGTTTGCGCAAGTAGCCTAAATATATAAATAAATTAAGGACATAAAATCCTTAACGTGAAAAAGCTTAACGTAGCTTAATGTCCCAAACAACAAGTCGTTTTATGCGCTCATTATAAAGAAAGTTTAACGTGTCCCAAAACAGCTGTCAATTAATCACCAAACGTGAAGAGGGTTGAGTCTGAATGACGCCGAGTTTTAGACACTGAGTTTTTGAAGTTAAGAAATATTTTCTGCAGTACCCAGAAGTTCGCATCATATTGCGGGTGACTTTGTAGTTCTTTAGAGCCCTATTTCTACTAGCCCTGCTGTCTGTACCACATCCATTACGGACACTATTATCACGATTACCACTGCAACCTCCAAGCTATGTTGGGCAGAGGGTCGAAACAAGCATGGTATGCTTAGTGGACACCGTTGTATACACGCACCTCCATTCAGAGACGCACCGTGACTATCACTGTCATAGACGATCGATCATAATCTCCAAAAGGATATTCTTCTTCAGAATTAGAATAGGTGAATAACATAGCTTACCTAAGACTTCATCACACGTGAACGTTTTTCAACATTTGGTGTAGGCCTATTTCTGCTTAATTTCTGCTTCAATTTCTGCAACACTATGGCCTGCATCGCTTCCGCGTCATTACATATGCACGTCTTTGTGTTTCTCGCGTGTAATACAAGTATTTCCTGAAAACTTTGCGCAGCGATTTTGGGTTTGAAGAGTAGAGTAGGCCTACAAATGAGATTTGTCACCGTACCTGGATCTATCGTCTATTTTAAGCAGTATCGTTGTTTGTCGCAATTAATAGCCTCAAGGGCCGGATTACATTATTATTTTGTCATACGTCGCGGGCCGGAATTGGGCAGGACGCGGGCCGGATTTGGCCCGCGGGCCGGGTCTTTGAGACCCCTGCTGTAAATCATTCAAAATGTGTGAAAGTCATTAGGCTGGAAGCGTGTCTACTGTCAGTGACTAATGCGAGAAGCGGGTTCTGTGTTGTAGGCTATGCATTTTTCCGACACTTGGCTGCAAGCTCCCCTCCCCCACCCCCTTCTTTCACAAGCAGTGCAGCTTTCTGAAGCGGTGCCTTTTGAAGCTAAGGTAACAAATACCACCAATATTGTTGTGTGGCAATAAAAGTATCCAGGGTTTGCGCAAGTAGCCTAAATAGGCCTATATAAATAAATTAAGGACATACAATCCTTAAAGCTTAACGTAGCCTACATGTAGATTAATGTCCCAAAACGTCAACAAGTCGTTTTATGCGCTCATTATATATGGATTTCTATGAAACGCCACGAAAACATGCGTGCGCAACCAAGAGGCAGAAAGCACCATAGAACAGCATAGAGCAATGCAAAAGAGCAAAAGAATAAAATTAGTTTTTGTGCTGACAACTGCACCAATTCGAAATCACGATGGTTAGAGAATGTTAAATATGTTCAATATCCCTAACGGAATGCATGTCTTCGCCAAAAATGACAATATACGATGTTATGTTAATAATGCAAATGAACGGCACACTTTGAAATATAGTCGGAAATGAGATGTTATCATCATTGAGACAACAGGGGTATACAATAAAATCCGATTGTAGCTTACAGCAGCCGACTATTTAGGTTAAGTTTATAACGTTGTGGACGGCTACCAAGCGTCTTCTGCCCCACGGCTGCGGCACAGTCTTGAGTGACCGGATTCGTTTTCCTTTGTTTCCTTTGTAACTTTACTGTTAAGGAGATGCTGTAGGCAAAGGCTATATTTCAACCTCGTTAGTGTCAGAACTATTCACAAGGTTTCTGGGCAGCACTTGTATGTTCTGTTAGCAAGCGAACTTCTGACAAAGTAGCCTACTGCCAGCTGACGAAGCTCTCATTTTAAAACATTACTGAGAGACAGGCACTATACAATCAAGAAATCTTGCCACTGAATCCAAAACTATGTTTAACATTATGTACAAAGCTTAGGCTACAGTGGATTAGCATGTTGCAGGGGCTGCTAAAAACAGAGAAACGCACTGAAAACTCGGCCAATCACAGCCCTTGCTGTCGAATGCGCCGTCCAGTTCGACCGTTGAACGCCACAGCGGACTATGCTGCCCCCAAGCGGCTGCAGTTGTACTTACATGTCACCCAGCTGCGTGAATCACCATTATCGTGAATGAAGTGTCAATTTTTAACGGGGACCCTCTGTACACACTCACACACACGCATACACGTGTAACACACACACATTCACACACACATAAACACACACACGTACATGTATACACACCAGACATGTGGACTCGAGTCACATGACTTGGACTCGAGTCAGACTCGAGTCATGATTTTAATGACTTCAGACTTGACTTGATAAAATTCGGCATGACTTGCGACTCGACTTGGACTTGAATACTATTCACTCGAGACTTGACTCGGACTTTGCCTCTTTGACTTGTGACGACTTGACATGTCTCGAGTCAAAAACTAAATTTCCTGATCGTGGACCAGTCACCCCAGAGATGTTTTCCCTCCGCGACTAAAAAAAAGACTAAAAAAAAAAAAAATAGCGGAGACAAGCGGCCAGTCCAAAGCACAGTTCAGTGCTGCCGCTACCCCCACATGCGTTACGCACTGTGTGTAGGGCACCAAGAGACAGAGAAACGACCAACATTTAGCTAATAACTAGTAGCTTTACTGCAAACTGATTTGCACTCTTGTTAGAGAACGTTTACAATGTCAAAATGCACCAACAGCATGTTACATAAAGATGATACTTTTCGAGTCCTCTCCATTAAGATCCAACTTGAACTTATGCTAGCCTACTCCATTTAATTGAGAACCCCATCTAAGCACGCACGAGAGGGAGAGAAAACGAGTGGCAGGTTCCAGCTAGCTTGTCATTGTTGATGATGATTGATATTTTCTTTTAAATATAAGAAACGTATAAAAGGAAATGAAGGCAACAAATACGAGATTAGGGGAAATTGCGGATTTATCCGGTTCTCACTACTGTTATAAACTATGAGATCCAGGTCACTATGACATAGGCTGCACTCACTGTGATTTGGAAAGTGGACAAGAATATGAAGAGTTGTCTTTGCCTTTGTTTAATGGAAATGGTGAGTCTTGAAGTAGGCCTATTCAATAATTTGTTTACATGAAGCACATTGATATGCCGATTGAAACGCATTCCACTCAGCTAGCTAGGTGGCTACTGGCTACCAGGCTCATAATTCACATTTAATTGCAAACAGAAAATGTCAAGCAAGCATCATGTCATACATGCATCTATTTCCAAAGGAATGAAAGCTGTTTGTGCCAACTTAATATAATGCTTATCATTGTTAATATTGTGCTATTCATGTGGCACAAACAATGTTTGAGTTTGTGGACTAGCCATAGGAATGGAGCTGGTAAAAAAGATCATTATGAGAATGTGTGGACAGTGGCACACAATGGGCTTAAAGTACAATTTGTACTTTAACAAATGAGATAAACAGCATTTTACTATTTACAAATGAGATAAACAGCATCACATGTGTAGTATTTCTTAAGAAATGAATACTTTAAAACAAAATTACTGTGTCATTATTATCTTTTAAATAATATAAAAGTGTTGACCTTGGCTTCCCTTATGAGTCGCCACTGGCAGACAGCCTAATAAATTGTTTGCAGGCAAATCTGTGGCCTAGCGCAGTGAAATGCCATCAGTCAAATTATTACTCATCCTTACAGTGGGCTCCGAAATTTGGAAAAACAATATTTTTATTTGTCATGTAGCTATCCGTTTTGTACAGATTACTCAGGTATGCACATGTGTATATTGTATGCGCATGCATATATCGTAAAAGATTTCAAGACAGAAACATTGAACATATTTTAATCTGTATTTATAAAAAAAAAATCTGTGGATTAGATGGAAGTGTTAAAATTATGATCGATAGTCTAATAATGCCATTATTAAGTGAAGAGTACCTGATGACTTGTTCAGGACTTGAAAAAGATTGGGACTTGGACTTGGACTCGACTTGGCTTTGATGAGACTTGGACTTGGACTCGACTTGCCCTTCTCTGTATTTACTTGGGACTTGACTTGGACTTGAGTGCTAAGACTTGGGACTTACTTGTGACTTGCCAAACAGTGACTTGGTCCCACCTCTGATACACACACACACACACACTGTACATGTATACACACACACATACATGTATACATGTGTACACACACATACACATGTAACACACACAAACACACACACACACATACACATGTAACACACACAAACACACACACATACATGTATACACACACATATATACATGCACACACGCACACACACACACATACATTCACACACGCAAATATAACATGCACATACATAACAAACACATACATGCACATAAACACACTTACATACTGTGCATACACTATGTCACAAACACACACACACACACACCTTGTCATACATACCATTTTAGACACACTCTCTCTCCCACACACACACACACTGTTAAACTGTGTAGCACACAAACAACCATGTGTGTCTGTGTGTGTGTGTGTGAGTGTGTGTGTGGGGGGGCGACCTGAACAAATGCAACCATCTGCGTCCTTGAGGAATGATCGCATCAGACAGTAACCATGGTGATGAGGAAAGAAGGATTGAGTGTTTACAAGTGAGGAGGGAGAAAAAGAGGGAGATAAAGAAAGAATGAGAGAGAGAAAGGGAGAGAGGTGTGTGAGGGGGAGGTGGTAAACCAGTCGTTAATTGGACCAGAATTGAAACCTTTACATTACAGAACACAGAGATGGGGACTCCAGTCGGAAGCTCGGACTCGAGTAAGACTTAAAGCCATCATTACGCCAGAAGACAAGATTTGGGAAAGATTCTTGAAAGATTGTAGTCTTTTGAGTAAAGTTTGAATGGGGGGCATTAGCTAAAAAAGACTCCAATCTTTCAAGAATCTTTCCCAAATGTTGTCAAAGTCTTCTGATGTATGGGTAGAATAAGTCACAAAAACAGCGACTTCAGACTTGACTTGTGACTCCACCTCAAAAGACTTCAGACTTGACTCAGACTTGCAATTATTGCTTTTTAAAATCTAAATGTATTAATGTATTTCTGTTTCATTTTTATTTTATCGGTAGCGTGGAGGACCAGACCCAATCTGAAAGATGAAGGGTCTGGCCACGAATAACTTAATGGCCCAACTCGAGGGGCGGCACCAAGCATGCATTTGAAAATCTCACTGCGCGCAATTGGATAACACGATACGATCAATGTTAACTAACTGATTCCGCAATTGGATAACACTACGTCTGTCATCTGTTTAGCTCGCCTCTGGCCCGCCTATATCAGATACGATTGGTTCCCCGCGATGCAAGGGGCAAAAGTTACGTGCATCATTACTCGTTGCCAGAGTCTCTGGCTGAGCAAATGCTTCCGTGAGAACTCTGGATTCCCAGGGTATTTTATCGCTGCGTACTTTGGGAAACGTACGACGAGCTGCATGTCCCCTTTGCCATAATGTGCGACATAAAACACAGATCACCATGGCGACAACAAGTCCTCCCAGAGTTATGCCCTTCATCGCTCGGCTACTATAACTTTGTGCACAGTGGTAATAAGCGAACGGCTACGTGCAAGATGTGTGGCACCTGGATAAATTATGCCAGTTCAACTACGTCTAATTTCATCAGGCATCTCAAAACGCATCCAGATAGGTCAGTCACTTACTAATGTGAAGAGACGTTAAACTTAGCATATAACGTCACAGGTAACAAGCCAACCATTGCAAAGTGTTATATATAATGCTGGGAACAGGCTATCTTTATAGTTGGCCATATGTTGTGATAGACTTAGGTTAATATTTCACGAGGTCCAAGGGCTAGAGGTATGTGTTAAGTAGCAGAAGATTAGACTATAGACTATTTTATTTATAATAGTATTTATAGAAGATTAAACTATTTTATTTCAGTGCACTAGTTTAGTGCACTATTTTATTTGGACTCGTGACAAAAGACTTGAGACTCGACTTGGACTCGAGCTCAAAGACTTGAGACTTAACTTGGACTTCCAAAAAATTACTTATGAACATCTGACAGAACATGATGAACACACAAACATTACAACATAATGCATCACAACATGAACTACCAACCTCACAGCATTAACTACCGACCCCACCCTTTAAAAACATTACAACATAATGCACCACAGCTTCCACCATGGACAACCTCTCAGGTTCTCAGATGAACATTACAACATAATGCATCACAACATCCACCATGGACAACCTCTCAGCATTAACTACCAACCCCACCCTTTAAAAACATCACAACATAATGCATCACAACATCCACCATGGACAACCTCTCAGGTTCTCAGATAAACATTACAACATAATGCATCACAACATCCACAGCATGAACTAACAACCTCACAGAATTAACTATCAACCCCACCCCTTAAATACAGATCAACCCCACAACTACCAACCCCACAGCATCAACTACCATACCTGTCAACACTCCCGTTTTTCCCGGGTTTCTCCCGTATTTCAAGGTCATCTCCCAGCACCCTCCCGTTTTGTTATTTCTCCCGGAAAACTCCCGTAATTTGCATGGCCATCAAACTTCATTTTAAAATCATTGATCCATTCAGGTTGCCAGATTGTGTATGAAATACACCCTACACATACACGATCACTTAGTTTCAATTTCAACCGTTTTGTCATAGGCTAAAACCTGGCAACCCAAAACCCAAATAAGGAAGCGGGTGCCAACTGCGCAGCCTGGGTCTCGTCGTAAGCAAGCGGGCTAGTTGAATGGCCTACTCCAGAACTAGCTGTTGTGAAATTGTTGGGAATTTAATTGATTAACACATCACATAAACTGTTTTTGAGTGTTGTTGATACACTGAACTTGTTCCCTCGGAACCAAATCTGACAGCAAGCAGCTTTGGAGTTTTGGAAGTAGGCTGCAGGGAGGCAGCTGGTGGATACATAACTGGCATGCGTAAGGTAATGGTAAGATAAAAGCAACGACCGAAATTCAGTGTTGAAACACGTGTATGAAACGTATTAAATATGCAAACACAGATCCAGTATAAACACTGATACCCCCCACCCCCCGAAAAAAAATCTCCCGTTTTTGGAAAGCTAAATGTTGACAGGTATGTCAACTACCAACCTCACAGCATGAACTACCAATCTCACAGCATCAACTAACAACCCCACAACATTAACTACCAACCTCACAGCATCAATCACCAACCCCACAACATTAACTACCAACCTCACAGCATCAACTACCAACCTCACAGCATCAACTAACAACCCCACAACATTAACTACCAACCTCACAGCATCAATCACCAACCCCACAACATTAACTACCAACCTCACAGCATCAACTACCAACCTCACAGCATCAACTAACAACCCCACAACATTAACTACCAACCTCACAGCATCAATCACCAACCCCACAACATTAACTACCATCCTCACAGCATCAACTACCAACCTCACAGCATCAACTAACAACCCCACAACATGAACTACCAACCTCACAGCATCAATCACCAACCCCACAACATTAACTACCAACCCCACCCTTTAAAAACACACATCAACCCCACAACATTAACTACCAAGCCCATAACTACCAACCACATAGTATAAACCTCACTCCTCAAACACAGATCAACCCCACAGATTCAATCAACTCAAGAGTCGGGAGAGAGGGAGGGAGGAAGGGAGGGGGGGGAGAGAGAGAAAGAGAGGGAGGGGGGGTAGAGAGAGAGGGGGAGAGAGGGAGATTAGTGATAGCTGACAGTCTGAGCTGTGGCGGCTCAGTGGGCGAGAGAGGAAAGGAGAGGAAGAGAGAGGGAGACGGAAGACAAGAGCAAGAAGAAAGAATTGGAGAGGAGAGGAAAGAGAGCACAAAGAGAGAATATAGGAGAGAAAACAGGATAGAAGAGGAGGAGAGGAGGAGGAGAAGAGGAGGAGAGGAGGAGGAGAGGAGGAGGAGAGGACAGGGCAGAAGAGGAGGAGAGGAGGAGGAGAAGAGGAGGAGAAGAGGAGAGGCGAGGAGGAGAAGAGGAGGAGGAGAGGACAGGGCAGAAGAGGAGGAGAGGAGGAGGAGAAGATGAGGAGAAGAGGAGAGGCGAGGAGGAGGAGAGGACAGGGCAGAAGAGGAGGAGAGGAGGAGGAGAAGATGAGGAGAAGAGGAGAGGCGAGGAGGAGAAGAGGAGGAGGAGAAGATGAGGAGAAGAGGAGAGGCGAGGAGGAGAAGAGGAGGAGGAGAGGACAGGGCAGAAGAGGAGGAGAGGAGGAGGAGAAGATGAGGAGAAGAGGAGAGGCGAGGAGGAGGAGAGGAGGAGGAGAAGAGGAGAGGCGAGGAGGAGGAGAGGAGGAGGAGAGGACAGGGCAGAAGAGGAGGAGAGGAGGAGGAGAAGAGGAGGAGAGGAGGAGGAGAAGAGGAGAGGCGAGGAGGAGGAGAGGAGGAGGAGAGGACAGGGCAGAAGAGGAGGAGAGGAGGAGGAGAAGATGAGGAGAAGAGGAGAGGCGAGGAGGAGGAGAGGAGGAGGAGAAGAGGAGAGGCGAGGAGGAGGAGAGGAGGAGGAGAGGACAGGGCAGAAGAGGAGGAGAAGAGGAGGAGAGGAGGAGGAGAAGAGGAGAGGCGAGGAGGAGGAGAGGACAGGGCAGAAGAGGAGGAGAGGAGGAGGAGAAGATGAGGAGAAGAGGAGAGGCGAGGAGGAGGAGAGGAGGAGGAGAAGAGGAGAGGTGAGGAGGAGGAGAGGAGGAGGAGAGGACAGGGCAGAAGAGGAGGAGAGGAGGAGGAGAAGAGGAGGAGAGGAGGAGGAGAAGAGGAGAGGCGAGGAGGAGGAGAGGAGGAGGAGAGGACAGGGCAGAAGAGGAGGAGAGGAGGAGGAGAAGATGAGGAGAAGAGGAGGAGGAGAAGAGGAGGAGAGGAGGAGGAGAGGACAGGGCAGAAGAGGAGGAGAGGAGGAGGAGAAGAGGAGGAGAGGAGGAGAGGCGAGGAGGAGGAGAGGAGGAGGAGAGGACAGGGCAGAAGAGGAGGAGAGGAGGAGGAGAAGATGAGGAGGAGAGGAGAGGCGAGGAGGAGGAGAGGAGGAGGAGAAGGGGAGAGGCGAGGAGGAGGAGAGGAGGAGGAGAGGACAGGGCAGAAGAGGAGGAGAGGAGGAGGAGAAGATGAGGAGGAGAGGAGGAGAAGAGGAGAGGAGAGGCGAGGAGGAGAGGAGGAGGAGAAGAGGAGAGGCGAGGAGGAGGAGAGGAGGAGGAGAAGAGGAGAGGCGAGGAGGAGGAGAGGACAGGGCAGAAGAGGAGGAGGAGGAGAAGGAGGAGGCGAGGAGGAGGAGAGGAGGAGGAGAAGAGGAGAGGCGAGGAGGAGGAGAGGAGGAGGAGAGGACAGGGCAGAAGAGGAGGAGAGGAGGAGGAGGAGAGGAGGAGGAGAAGATGAGGAGGAGAGGAGGAGAAGAGGAGAGGAGAGGCGAGGAGGAGAGGAGGAGGAGAAGAGGAGAGGCGAGGAGGAGGAGAGGAGGAGGAGAAGAGGAGAGGCGAGGAGGAGGAGAGGAGGAGGAGAGGACAGGACAGAAGAGGAGGAGGAGAAGGAGGAGGCGAGGAGGAGGAGAGGAGGAGGAGAAGAGGAGAGGCGAGGAGGAGGAGAGGAGGAGGAGAAGAGGAGAGGCGAGGAGGAGGAGAGGAGGAGGAGAAGATGAGGAGGAGAGGAGGAGAAGAGGAGAGGAGAGGCGAGGAGGAGAGGAGGAGGAGAAGAGGAGAGGCGAGGAGGAGGAGAGGAGGAGGAGAAGAGGAGAGGCGAGGAGGAGGAGAGGAGGAGGAGAGGACAGGGCAGAAGAGGAGGAGGAGGAGAAGAGGAGGAGAGGAGGAGGAGAAGAGGAGAGGCGAGGAGGAGGAGAGGACAGGGCAGAAGAGGAGGAGAGGAGGAGGAGAAGATGAGGAGAAGAGGAGAGGCGAGGAGGAGGAGAGGGGGAGGAGAAGAGGAGAGGCGAGGAGGAGGAGAGGAGGAGGAGAGGACAGGGCAGAAGAGGAGGAGAGGAGGAGGAGAAGAGGAGGAGAGGAGGAGGAGAAGAGGAGAGGCGAGGAGGAGGAGAGGAGGAGGAGAGGACAGGGCAGAAGAGGAGGAGAGGAGGAGGAGAAGATGAGGAGAAGAGGAGGAGGAGAAGAGGAGGAGAGGAGGAGGAGAGGACAGGGCAGAAGAGGAGGAGAGGAGGAGGAGAAGAGGAGAGGCGAGGAGGAGGAGAGGAGGAGGAGAGGACAGGGCAGAAGAGGAGGAGAGGAGGAGGAGAAGATGAGGAGGAGAGGAGGAGAAGAGGAGAGGCGAGGAGGAGGAGAGGAGGAGGAGAAGAGGAGAGGCGAGGAGGAGGAGAGGAGGAGGAGAGGACAGGGCAGAAGAGGAGGAGAGGAGGAGGAGGAGAGGAGGAGGAGAAGAGGAGAGGCGAGGAGGAGGAGAGGAGGAGGAGAGGACAGGGCAGAAGAGGAGGAGAGGAGGAGGAGAAGATGAGGAGGAGAGGAGGAGAAGAGGAGAGGAGAGGCGAAGAGGAGAGGAGGAGGAGAAGAGGAGAGGCGAGGAGGAGGAGAGGAGGAGGAGAGGACAGGGCAGAAGAGGAGGAGAGGAGGAGGAGAATAGGAGGAGAGGAGGAGGAGAAGAGGAGAGGCGAGGAGGAGGAGAGGAGGAGGAGAGGACAGGGCAGAAGAGGAGGAGAGGAGGAGGAGAAGATGAGGAGGAGAGGAGGAGAAGAGGAGAGGCGAGGAGGAGGAGAGGAGGAGGAGAAGAGGAGAGGCGAGGAGGAGGAGAGGAGGAGGAGAGGACAGGGCAGAAGAGGAGGAGAGGAGGAGGAGAAGAGGAGGAGAGGAGGAGGAGAAGAGGAGAGGCGAGGAGGAGGAGAGGAGGAGGAGAGGACAGGGCAGAAGAGGAGGAGGAGAAGATGAGGAGAGGAGGAGGAGAAGAGGAGAGGCGAGGAGGAGGAGAGGAGGAGGAGAGGAAAGGGCAGAAGAGGAGGAGAAGAGGAGAGGCGAGGAGGAGGAGAGGAGGAGGAGAAGAGGAGAGGCGAGGATGAGGAGAGGAGGAGGAGAGGACAGGGCAGAAGAGGAGGAGAGGAGGAGGAGAAGATGAGGAGAGGAGGAGGAGAAGAGGAGAGGCGAGGAGGAGAGGAGGAGGAGAGGACAGGGCAGAAGAGGAGGAGAAGAGGAGAGCCGAGGAGGAGGAGAGGAGGAGGAGAGGACAGGATAGAAGAGGAGGAGAGGAGGAGGAGAAGAGGAGAGGCGAGGAGGAGGAGAGGAGGAGGAGAGGACAGGGCAGAAGAGGAGGAGAGGAGGAGGAGAAGATGAGGAGAGGAGGAGGAGAAGAGGAGAGGCGAGGAGGAGGAGAGGAGGAGGAGAGGACAGGGCAGAAGAGGAGGAGAGGAGGAGGAGAAGATGAGGAGAGGCGAGGAGGAGGAGAGGAGGAGGAGAGGACAGGGCAGAAGAGGAGGAGAAGAGGAGAGGCGAGGAGGAGGAGAGGAGGAGGAGAGGACAGGGCAGAAGAGGAGGAGAGGAGGAGGAGAAGAGGAGGAGAGGAGGAGGAGAAGAGGAGAGGCGAGGAGGAGGAGAGGAGGAGGAGAGGACAGGGCAGAAGAGGAGGAGGAGAAGATGAGGAGAGGAGGAGGAGAAGAGGAGAGGCGAGGAGGAGGAGAGGAGGAGGAGAGGAAAGGGCAGAAGAGGAGGAGAAGAGGAGAGGCGAGGAGGAGGAGAGGAGGAGGAGAAGAGGAGAGGCGAGGATGAGGAGAGGAGGAGGAGAGGACAGGGCAGAAGAGGAGGAGAGGAGGAGGAGAAGATGAGGAGAGGAGGAGGAGAAGAGGAGAGGCGAGGAGGAGAGGAGGAGGAGAGGACAGGGCAGAAGAGGAGGAGAAGAGGAGAGCCGAGGAGGAGGAGAGGAGGAGGAGAGGACAGGATAGAAGAGGAGGAGAGGAGGAGGAGAAGAGGAGAGGCGAGGAGGAGGAGAGGAGGAGGAGAGGACAGGGCAGAAGAGGAGGAGAGGAGGAGGAGAAGAGGAGAGGCGAGGAGGAGGAGAGGAGGAGGAGAGGACAGGGCAGAAGAGGAGGAGAGGAGGAGGAGAAGATGAGGAGAGGCGAGGAGGAGGAGAGGAGGAGGAGAGGACAGGGCAGAAGAGGAGGAGAAGAGGAGAGGCGAGGAGGAGGAGAGGAGGAGGAGAGGACAGGGCAGAAGAGGAGGAGAGGAGGAGGAGAAGATGAGGAGAGGAGGAGGAGAAGAGGAGAGGCGAGGAGGAGGAGAGGACAGGGCAGAAGAGGAGGAGAGGAGGAGGAGAAGAGGAGGAGAGGAGGAGGAGAAGAGGAGAGGCGAGGAGGAGGAGGAGAGGAGGAGGAGAGGACAGGGCAGAAGAGGAGGAGAGGAGGAGGAGAAGATGAGGAGAGGAGGAGGAGAAGAGGAGAGGCGAGGAGGAGGAGAGGAGGAGGAGAGGACAGGGCAGAAGAGGAGGAGAGGAGGAGGAGGAGAAGAGGAGAGGCGAGGAGGAGGAGAGGACGAGGAGAGGGGAAAATGGGTAGTGCCTCTTCTGCCTATCGTGTTATCTACCTCTACACACAGATGGAAGGATTCAGAAGGTACTGTGTGTGTGTGTGTGTGTGAGTGAGTGTGAGAATCATGTGAAGTGTGTTGTCATGCGTATCATTGTGTGTTTATTATTGTCATTGGATATTTGATAGGGACACATACAGTGTCCATAGACACACTGAAAATATCTATCTGAAGCTGTGTTTACAGCTAATGCTAATTTACAGTGACCTGAAGCTGTGTTTACAGCTAATGCTAATTTACAACACTAAATCAGCAGACCTGTTCCTGCCAGGATTTGACAATGTCCTGATCTACATCTATCTATCTATCTATCTATCTATCTATCTACTTATCTGTCTATCTACCTATTTGTCTATCTAGCTGTCTATCTATCTACCTATCTAGTGGCTACTAAATTGATAGCTAGAGGGCTAATTCACTAAGCACACCATAAGAAATAACCAAGTCTCGATCGGGAGATGTTTGCAACACTTACATCGCGACGGGCACTAACTTTAAAATCATTGGTCCAGCCTTACCAATCACATTGATCAGAGATTCCTATTGGTCCAGCAATCACATTGATCAGAGTTTCCTAGTATTACTTCCTACTTCACTGAAACTTTACAAACTAACAATAAACACCATCAACAGTCAGGAAACAATGTATTGCATTGTTAAACGTTTGCAGGTGTTGCTGCTTCTGTTTATCACAATAAGTTTTGGTTTGGTCTTCCCCTCTCGTCGCTGATTGGCCTGACATTTGTCTTATCTGAGGGAAACGGTTATGAACTACGGTGTTCCTGACTAGATCTGAGGGAAGCGGTTATGAACTATGGTGCTCCTGACTACTAGATCTGAGGGAAACGGTTATGAACTATGGTGTTCCTGACTAGATCTGAGGGAAACGGTTATGAACTACGGTGTTCCTGACTAGATATGAAGGAAACGGTTATGAACTACGGTGTTCCTGACTACTAGATCTGAGGGAAACGGTTATGAACTATGGTGTTCCTATGGTGCTCTTGACTAGATCTGAGGGAAACGGTTATGAACTACGGTGTTCCTGACTAGATCTGAGGGAAACAGTTATGAACTATGGTGTTCCTGACTAGATCTTCCTGAAAGAAGATCTAGGTGTGCGAGGCCAGGCTACTAGTTTAGGTTCCTAGCATGGTCTTATAGTTCAGTTCAGTTTATTGAAGTTGCATCTCTTATCATATTTACATACAATGCAAAAGCAAAAATCTCTCACACACACACACAAACACACACACACTCCAGCAGCAACAACACTAAATAAAAAAAAAACACAGTGATAAAAATACAGTGCATTAAATATTACATCTAGTTTAGAATCCTAGCGTGGTCTTACAGTATACTGATTCACACAGTGCGCTAGTTTAGACTCCTAGCGTGGTCTTATAGTTAACTACAGTATACTGATTTACACAGTGTGCTAGTTTTACACAGTGTGCTAGTTTAGACTCCTAGCGTGGACTTATTATACACGCACTAGTTTAGACTCCTAGCATGGTCTTACAGTATACTGATTTACACAGTGCGCTAGTTTTACACAGTGTGCTAGTTTAGACTCCTAACGTGGTCTTATAGTATACTGATTTACACAGTGTGCTAGTTTAGAATCCTAGCGTGGTCTTATTGTATAGCGCACTAGTTTAGACTCCTAGCGTGGTCTTACAGTATACTGATTTACACAGCGCACTAGTTTAGACTCCTAGCGTGGTCTTATAGTATACTGATTCACACAGCGCACTAGTTTAGTTTAGGTTTGCTAGAATGACCAACATTAGCTGGCATGGCCAGTTAAACCAGCACTATAGACCAGCAACACCAGCTAAAATGACCAGCTTAAGGTGGTACAACAAGCAAAACCAGTTGAATTACCATCATAAGCTGGGAAAACCAGCTGGGTTAGGGGCCAAGAACAGACTATTTCAAATTTGAAGAGTTAAGGGCCATGATTGCCTTCGGATAGAAGCTATTTTTTAAACGGTTTGTCCTGGTTTTCATTGTTCTGTATCTCCTGCCTGATGGCAAGAGCTGAAAGTGACAGTGACCTGGGTGTGAAGGGTCCTTTGAAATGTCTATTGCCTTCTTGCGGCATCTGGAGGCGTAGATCTCTTCCAGCGTGGGGAGGGGGCAGCATATGGTCTTCTCTGCTGCCCTGACGACCCTGCGAAGCGCCTTCCTCTCTGAGGATGTGCAGCTACCGTACCAAACACACAGTCCATACGTGAGCACACTTTGAGGAGCAGTGATAGAAGGCGAGAAGCAGATTCTGGGGGAGACCGCTCTTCCTGAGAGTTCTCAGGATGTATAGTCTCTGCTGCGCCTTCTCAGTAGCTCCTTGGTGTTGGCGCTCCATGTCAGGTCGTCCTCCAGCTCAATGCCCAGAAACCTGAACACTGGAACTCTCTCCACACAGGCCCCGCCGATAAAGAGTGGTTGAATGTCAGACTTGTTCTTTCTAAGGTCAATGACCAGCTCCTTTGTTTTTGTGGTGTTGAGGAGCAGGTTGTTGACTGAGCACCACTCTGCCAGCCGCTCCACCTCGTCCCTGTATGCTAGCTCACCCACCTTGGCTGAGATGAGTCCAACTACCGTCGTGTCATCTGCGAACTTTACAATCTTGTTGCTGATGTGGGTGGGGGCACTGGGAGCGGCCTGTTAAAAAGTACAATATCCAACTGCAGGTGAGTGATGGGAGCCCAAGGTCCACCAGCTTAGAAACCAGATGTTGTGGAAGGATGATGTTGAACGCCGAGCTGAAGTCCACAAAGAGCATTCTTACGTAGCTCCCTTGTTGTTCCAGGTGGGTCAGCGCGGCATGAAGTGCTGTGGAAACAGCATCCTCAGTGGATCTCTTTGCTTTGTAAGCAAATTGAAAGGGGTCCAGGTCAGCTGGCAGGCAGGAGATGATATGACCCCGCACCAGTTTCTCAAAGCACTTCATGATGACTGGTGTAAGTGCCTGTTACGCAGATGCTCCTATAGTATTAATATTGCGTTGCCTATTTGCGCTGTGGCGCGTGGGTTGTCTTGTCTTGTCTCTGTCTCCCTCTCTAGGTCGTCCCGAGTGTGGGCCGATTGCGGGGCGGGGCAGGGCCTATATAAGACGGCCGCGTCCTAGAAGGAGGTCTCTTTTCGCTCCTCGCTCTCGCCTCTCTCAGAGCGGAAACTGCTGGCAGCGTCGCACTGCGTCGTCCTCTGGCCTCGCCATTTTCCCTTTGTTTGAAACCTACGTTCGTTAAGTTAGCACTCACGTATACAGGCTATTTGTAAAGCACTTTTACTTTATTTATAGTTATCTGAGCGGGTGGTGTTTGGTGGCGGGTTATTGCACGTTATTAGAAACAGGCCCAGGGAGTGAAGCAGACTCGAGAAGACTCACCAACCCTTGTTGTCTTTTGTTTACAGTCGGGAGTCAGCTTGGTTTTCTTTTGAGTCAGTCAGTCACAGGGTTTGTTTTCTGTTTTGTTACTTTTTAGCGTTAACGCACCACCTTGTTCTGTTGTTTTTCGTTGCGTTTTATTCATCTTTGTCAAACAACGCACTGTTAACAACTATTATTTCTGGCTATTTGTTCAATTAAATGTCCTTAAATCGTCACTTCTCTCTGGCCTTTGTTATGTTATGTTGAACCATCTCATCAATTGTATGGTCTCGTAACATAATAATGGGGGCTCGTATTCCGGTCTTGAACCAGTTTTTTTTTTACTTATTAGTCATATTCGAATTTTTCCCATAATGGGTTGTTTTTGGCGTCTTTCCGCCGTGTAGGTAGGGTGCGCGCCTGTGGGCGACGGTCCTGTCTGGAGTGTGCCATAGAGTAAGTCGTTTTTTTTTGTATTCCCCCCTCACTCGTCTAGTTTGTTTAACTGTCACCTTTACGACGCATTATGTTTGACCTCGAAACGTTTGTTGAGGCTCCTTCTGTGGATGCGTTATTATCTAGTACGCGCGATGATCTTGTCCGTATCGCCGGCCATTATAAGTTGGAAGTACGTGGTTCGCCTTCTAAGTCGGAACTTTTCGATAAACTAGTGGCTGACTTGCGTGGACTTGGAGTGCTGGAGAAGGGAAGTCCTGAAAGCCCTTCTCAGCCGACTCCGGGTAAATCTGTTCCCCTTTCTGATCCTACACCTACTAAAAGTGCTTTAGAGTGGAGACGTCTAGAGCTTCGTGAAAAGGAGATAGCTTGGGAACGGGAGAAATCGCAACTAGAGGCGGATAGACTAGCAGTACGCGAGCGTGAGCGCAGAGAGCATGAGTTGAGAATAAAAGACTTGGAGATGACCCAGGCTATTCGCTTAAAAGAGTTAGAGATTAAAGCTCGCGAATCTGGTGTTCATATCCCTGTCACTCATTTCGATGTCACACGAAATATTAGGCTTGTTCCTCCTTTTAATGAGAAGGAAGTGGATAAGTTTTTTGCACATTTTGAACGAGTTGCTACAGTTCTTAAATGGCCTCGCGAAGTGTGGTCAATGACGTTGCAAAGCATATTCCAAGGCAAGGCCCAGCAGGCCTATTCCTCTTTATCTTTAGAGGATGCCGCGGATTATGATAAAGTAAAGCAAGCGGTGTTGCACATTTACTCGCTTGTGCCCGAAGCTTACAGGCAAAAATTTCTTAATTACCAGAAGCGCGACTCGCAGTCTTATGTGGAGTTTGTTCGTGAGAAGGAGATGTTGTTTGATCGGTGGCTTAATTCGCAAAATATTACAACTTTTGAGGGTCTTCGAGAATTAATCATTGTTGAAGATTTCAGGAATTCTCTGCCCAAGAATGTAGCTACTTATATCGGTGAACACAAAGATCTGACACCATCTAGCGCGGCTGTACTTGCTGATGAATACGTACTTGCAAGAAGGGATGCGATCTCCTACCCTGTTAAGTTTCAGAGTACCGGTTACCAAAATTTTACCGGTCACCGAAATTTTAAAGAAAATGTAGTGGAAACTGTTCAGTCTGATGTTAATCGTGTGACTCGTTTAAATGATCAACTAATTTGTGGGCACTGTAATAAGCGTGGACACGTTATGGCTAATTGCTTTAAATTGAAGCGTGGAAATAAGTCGCAGTCCAATCGTAAAAATGACCCTAATGTGGGTCTTTGTGTTTCCACATTCCCCCCGACGTCTCGGAAAGACGAGAATATCAGTGATGTTTTTGCTCCGTTTGTTTCAACGGGTTACGTCGCTTTGTCAGGTGAGCGCGAGAGGCGCATGCCTGTTAAAATTCTTAGGGACACAGCTGCTTCGCAAAGTTTCATCCTGGAGAGTGTTTTGCCATTTAATAATGAGTCTTATACCGGTGAAAATGTCCTTGTTCAAGGTTTCGAAATGGGCTTTGTGAATGTTCCACTTCACAACGTTTCCCTCGTTTCAGATTTGGTTACTGGTGACTTTAAAATGGGTGTACGTCGTACTCTCCCAGTTAAAAATGTGCAAATGTTATTGGGCAACGATGTTATGGGTGGCATTGTTTTTCCCTTGCCCGTTGTAACGACTTCTCCAATTTCTCAATGCCCAGATGATTTAAATGAGAATTTTCCGGTTTTTCAAGCTAGTGTCATTACGCGTGCTATGGCGCAGCGTGAAGAAAAGACCAAGGTTGAGGATGAACTAATTAATCTTTGCGATACCTTTTTAGTGCAACCCTCACTTAATGTCGATAGTGATTTGCCGACGAATTCCGCTTCACTGTCTAATGTTCCGCAGGTGTCGGTTAGTCGTGAGCACTTAATTAAGGAACAGACTAATGACCCGTCTCTCGCTTCGCTCTTCTCTGACCTTATGTCCGAAGAAGATATTGAGCATTCGCCTTGTGGCTACTTTTTGCGAGATGGGGTCTTAATGCGCAAATGGAGACCCCTTGCGGCCTCTGCGCAGGATGAATGGAGAATACTCTATCAGATTGTGGTCCCTACTTGTTATCGTGGTCACATATTGAGTGTTGGTCATGATCATCATTTCTCTGGTCATCTTGGTGTGACTAAGACGTCGGATCGTATCACACGTTATTTTTATTGGCCAGGTATTAACCGTGATGTTGTTAAACATTGTCGAACATGTCATGTATGTCAGGTTACGGGAAAGCCTAATCAGGTTATTCCCCCTGCACCGTTACAGCCCATTCCTGTCTCCACAGAGCCGTTTGAACACATAATTTTGGACTGTGTTGGCCCGTTGCCTCGGACGAAGTCGGGAAATCAATACCTCCTCACAATTATGTGTACGTTAACACGGTACCCTCATGCTGTCCCCTTGCGAAAAATTAATGCTCCTGCCATTGTTAAGGCTTTGATTAATTTTTTCTCGTTGTTTGGCCTTCCTAAAACCGTGCAGACTGACCGCGGAACTAATTTCATGTCCCGTGTATTCGCGCAGGCTATGCGTCAGCTCACAATAAAACATGTGCAGTCCACACCTTATCGACCTCAAACTCAGGGTGCATTGGAAAGGTTCCATCTCACACTAAAGTCGATGCTTAAAAGTTTCTGTCTCGAGTTCGAGCGAGATTGGGATGAGGGTGTGCCGTTGGCTCTTTTCGCTATACGAGAAGTTGTACAAGAGAGTTTGGGATTCAGTCCGTCGGAGCTTGTGTTCGGCCACACGGTTCGTGGACCTCTGAAATTGCTGCACGAGTCATTTTTAACAGAAAGCAAAGAATATTGTGACCTGTCTGATTATGTCTCTAAAATGCGTTTCAGGCTCGGTCGTGCATGTGAGTTGGCCAAAGACAATCTCGGGCTGTGCCAAAAACGCATGAAGCAGAGGTATGACAAAAAGGCTGTTGCGCGTAAATTTAACCCCGGTGATCGCGTGTTGGTCCTGATTCCTGTGATGGGCGCTGCATTGCAACCTCGTTACAGTGGACCATACAATGTTGTGCGGCGAGTGAACAGTCTCAACTACGTCATTTCAACCCCAGATCGTAAAAAGAAAACCACATTGTGTCACATTAATCGCTTGAAACTTTATTGTGATCGCGGACAGTTTGTTCCTGGATCTAAGTCTTCGGGCAGTTCTTCGGAGTTTGATTGCGACGCTCTCGCTTCAAAGGTGGCGTTGTCCACTGCATGTGGTGCTGAAGTTGCCTCTTCGTCTGATAATCAAGGTGCCGTGGCGGGTTCCTTATGTGAAGATGAGGGCCGCCTTCCGTCGGTTGAGGTGATTGAGGGCAGAATGAAGAATTCTGAGGTTCTGTGTAACTTGAATTCATTTTTGTCGCATTTGCCTGCCCCAGATCGTGAAGATCTCATTGAGCTTATTAAACAGTATGAGGATCTTTTCCCTGATGTGCCTCGCCAGACAACTGCAATTGTTCATGATATCGACGTGGGTGCAACGCGACCAATTAAGCAACATCCATATCGTGCAAACCCACTTAAGAGAAGCTTGCTTCAGAAAGAGGTGAAGTTCATGTTAGAGAACGGCATTGCAGAGTTCAGCTGTAGTCCGTGGTGTAGTCCATGTTTGTTGGTGCCTAAAGTTGATGCGTTTCTGCACGGACTTTAGAAAAGTCAATGCGGTTACAAAACCGGATAGTCATCCCCTGCCACGCATCGATGATTGCGTTGATCGGTTAGGCTCGGCTGTTTTTGTGAGTAAGATTGATCTGTTAAAAGGCTACTGGCAAATACCACTCTCTGCCCGTGCCAAGGAAATCTCGGCCTTTGCCACACCTGATCACTTTCTGCAATATACAGTAATGGCCTTTGGGCTTCGTAATTCGCCCGCCACATTTCAGCGTCTGATTAATAGCATTCTTGATGGCGTGTCTAATTGCGAAGCATATTTGGACGACTTGTTGATTTATAGCGCCACCTGGCGGCAACACCTTACTCACCTCTCTACTGTGTTACAACGCTTGTCTGACGCAAATCTGGCCATTAACCTGGCCAAATGCGAATTTGGCCAGGCTACGGTCACTTATTTGGGTAAAGTGGTTGGGCGTGGACAGGTACGGCCAGTCCAGGCCAAGGTCGAAGCCATCTTGACCTATCCTGTTCCAACCACTCGCCGCGAGCTTCGCCGTTTCCTCGGCATGGTAGGTTACTACCGCTCGTTTTGTAGGAATTTTTCTGCAGTTGCATCACCTCTTACAGATTTGCTTAGTTCGAAGGTGTCTTACAAGTGGACTCCTCGTTCTCAGGTTGCCTTTGAGTCTGTAAAAGCCCTGTTGACCACCGCGCCGGTGCTTGCTGCCCCCGACTTCTCGCACCCCTTTTCCATCGCTGTCGATGCAAGTGACCTGGGCGCAGGAGCCGTTCTGCTACAGCATGATAAGGATGGGTTTGAGCACCCCGTATGTTTTTTCTCTAGAAAATTCAATATCTATCAGCGCTCCTACTCTACTATAGAGAAGGAAGGCCTTGCTCTGGTGCTGGCTCTCCAGCATTTTGAGGTCTATGTTGGTGGTGCTGTGCAGCCCGTGGTGGTCTACACTGATCATAACCCTCTTGTGTTCCTCGATCGCATGCGCAACTCCAATCAGCGCTTGATGCGATGGAGCCTTATTTTGCAGGGTTACAATATTAACATAAAACATATTCGTGGGCGTGAAAATGTGGTTGCGGACGCTTTGTCCAGGCTTTAAAGTTTTAAGTGGCCTTCTATAACATGGAAAAAAATAAATTGTGGGTTACTAAGTTAGATATATATGTATCTACAAAACAAAAAAAAAAACATTAGCACATGTTGTATGTGTAAACAGATTGATGGTTGTCTTTCCTGCTCAGCTGCGTGTGAGAGACGTTGCTGGGTGGTTACTTGTTAACCTTTCTGTTTTTCCCTGTCCAGCTGCGTGTGAGAGACGTCGCTGGCTGATAAGTTGTTTTCTCTTGCAAATGGTTTTCATTATTGTCACATTTTGTAAGGTAAATTGGCACTTGGTGGTGGTAGTTTTTTTTTTTATACTGGGTTTATATTTACCCCCCAATTTATTTTCTTAACGGTGGGGGTGTTACGCAGATGCTCCTATAGTATTAATATTGCGTTGCCTATTTGCGCTGTGGCGCGTGGGTTGTCTTGTCTTGTCTCTGTCTCCCTCTCTAGGTCGTCCCGAGTGTGGGCCGATTGCGGGGCGGGGCAGGGCCTATATAAGACGGCCGCGTCCTAGAAGGAGGTCTCTTTTCGCTCCTCGCTCTCGCCTCTCTCAGAGCGGAAACTGCTGGCAGCGTCGCACTGCGTCGTCCTCTGGCCTCGCCATTTTCCCTTTGTTTGAAACCTACGTTCGTTAAGTTAGCACTCACGTATACAGGCTATTTGTAAAGCACTTTTACTTTATTTATAGTTATCTGAGCGGGTGGTGTTTGGTGGCGGGTTATTGCACGTTATTAGAAACAGGCCCAGGGAGTGAAGCAGACTCGAGAAGACTCACCAACCCTTGTTGTCTTTTGTTTACAGTCGGGAGTCAGCTTGGTTTTCTTTTGAGTCAGTCAGTCACAGGGTTTGTTTTCTGTTTTGTTACTTTTTAGCGTTAACGCACCACCTTGTTCTGTTGTTTTTCGTTGCGTTTTATTCATCTTTGTCAAACAACGCACTGTTAACAACTATTATTTCTGGCTATTTGTTCAATTAAATGTCCTTAAATCGTCACTTCTCTCTGGCCTTTGTTATGTTATGTTGAACCATCTCATCAATTGTATGGTCTCGTAACAGTGCCACTGGGCGGTAGTCATTTAGGGTGGTAATGCAGGGTGTTTTCGGTAGTGGGACAATGGTGGAGGACTTAAGACAGGGGGGACACTGGCCTGTGACAGGGACTGGTTGAAAATTCTGGTAAAAATTCCAGCCAGTTGGTCCGCACAGTCTTTCAGCACCCGATCAGCCACTCCGTCAGGTCCTGCAGCCTTCCTCGGGTTCACCCCCCTCATCACCCGGCTCACCGCACACTGGGGTGGGCTGTGGTGGGGTTGATGTAGATGTCACCTCAAAGCGGGCAAAGAAAATGTTAAGCTCCTCTGCCAGAGAAGAGTCCCCCACGGCGGCCGAGGAGTCAAGTTCCCATATGAATCTGAGGTGTGTTGAAATTCACAAACAACATGGCGAACAGTTTTCCTTTGTCTTGAGTTTTCAGCAAACAATTACAAATAGTCTGCGTAGTTAGTTGGCCGCAAATATACAGTGGAACGGGACGTGAGCTTGATGAAGGTAACAATGTAACTATGTAATTACCGTGACAATGGAGACCCAAGATGGCTGCCTCGGGACTTCGCTCTCTAGCACTTTTGTTTGTTTTTGAGCTGAGTGTGTGTGTGTGTGTCCGGATGGGTTAAATGCAGATCACTGCTCTAAGGGTGTGTGTGTGTGTCCGGATGGGTTAAATGCAGATCACTGCTCTAAGGGTGTGTGTGTGTGTCCGGATGGGTTAAATGCAGATCACTGCTCTAAGGGTGTGTGTGTGTGTCCGGATGGGTTAAATGCAGAGAACACATTTCTAGTAGGAACTTCCTAAAGGACTGTGCAGTACTGTATAACTAGCTTAGAAGAGAGTGACATAAAGAAAGAGGAGAAGAAGAGTGAAAAAAAAAAGAGTGAAATAAAGAAGAAGGGATGAAGAGAGAAATAAAGAAGAAGGGATGAAGAGTGGAATAAAAAAGAGAGAAATAAATAAGGGATGAAGAGTGGAATAAAAAAGAGAGAAATAAAGAAGAAGGGATGAAGAGAGGAATAGAGAAGAAGGGATGAAGAGAGGAATAGAGAAGAAGGGATGAAGAGAGGAATAGAGAAGAAGGGATGTCTTGAGGGCTGAATCTGACAGTCTGACAGTCACAGGTGTATTAGACAAGAGAGGTCTTTCTCTCTCTTCTCTCCCTCTCTCTCTCTCTCTCTCTCACACACACAAGGACCTCCTGTGTGTGTGTTCAGGTTGTCTTTAGTAGGTTCTGTAGCCCATGTGACATTAACTACCTCCTGTGTGTGTGTGTGTATTCAGGTTGGTTTTAGTAGGTTCTGTAGCCCATGTGACATTAACTACCTCCTGTGTGTGTGTGTGTGTGTGTGTGTGTGTGTATTCAGGTTGTCTTTAGTAGGTCCTGTAGCCCATGTGACATTAACTACCTCCTGTGTGTGTGTGTGTGTGTGTGTGTGTGTATTCAGGTTGTCTTTAGTAGGTTCTGTAGCCCATGTGACATTAACTACCTCCTGTGTGTGTGTGTGTGTGTGTGTGTGTGTATTCAGGTTGTCTTTAGTAGGTTCTGTAGCCCATGTGACATTAACTACCTCCTGTGTGTGTGTGTGTGTGTATTCAGGTTGTCTTTAGTAGGTCCTGTAGCCCATGTGACATTAACTACCTCCTGTGTGTGTGTGTGTGTGTGTGTGTGTTCAGGTTGTCTTTAGTAGGTTCTGTAGCCCATGTGACATTAACTACCTCCTGTGTGTGTGTGTGTGTGTGTGTGTGTGTTCAGGTTGTCTTTAGTAGGTTCTGTAGCCCATGTGACATTAAGGATCTCCTGTGTGTGTGTGTGTGTGTGTGTGTGTGTGTGTGTTCAGGTTGTCTTTAGTAGGTTCTGCCCATGTGACATTAAGGATCTCCTGTGTGTGTGTGTGTGTGTGTGTGTGTTCAGGTTGTCTTTAGTAGGTTCTGTAGCCCATGTGACATTAAGGATATCCTGTGTGTGTGTGTGTGTGTGTGTGTGTGTGTGTGTGTGTGTTCAGGTTGTCTTTAGTAGGTTCTGTAGCCCATGTGACATTAAGGATATCCTGTGTGTGTGTGTGTGTGTGTGTGTGTGTGTGTGTGTGTGTTCAGGTTGTCTTTAGTAGGTTCTGTAGCCCATGTGACATTAAGGATCTCCTGTGTGTGTGTATGTGTGTGTGTTCAGGTTGTCTTTAGTAGGTTCTGTAGCCCATGTGACATTAAGGATCTCCTGTGCACAGCCACAGGACTATCCAGGTAACACTTGTGATATTATACATGTGTAATGTGTGTGTGTGTGTAATGTGTGTGTGTGTGTGTGTAATATGTGTGTGTGTGACCTGTGTGTGTAATATGTGTGTGTGTGTGTGTGTGTGTGTGTGTGTGTGTGTCTGTGTGTGTGTGTGTGTATGTGTAATATGTAAAAACAGCTAGAAACCAGCTTATGCTGGTAGCTGGTTTTAGCTGGTATTAGCTGGTCTTTGCTGGTTTTCTTCCAGCTCTTGCTGGTCTTTGCTGGTGTAGCTGGTTGGGCCACCAGCTGGACATGCTGGCGTGACCATCTGAGGAAGCTGGTCATGCTGGTGTGACCAGCCTGTCTTGTGGGATACAGCTGGTGCAAGATGGTCATGCTGGTGACCAGCCTGTCAAGCTGGTCATGGTGGTTTGCTAGAATGACCAACATAAGCTGGCATGGCCAGTTAAACCAGCAGTGTAGACCAGCAACACCAGCTAAAATGACCGGCTTGAGGTGGTACGACAAGCAAAACCAGCTGAATTACCATCATAAGCTGGGAAAACCAGCTGAAGGTATGTTTTTGCAAGAGTTTTGCTGGTCTAACAGGTCAACCATCATAGAGTGGTCAAACAAGCTGGTTAACAAGCTGGTCAACCAGCAAACCACCTTTAGCTGGTCATGCTGTTTTTTTTCAGCAGGGATATGTGTGTGTAATATGTGTGTGTAATAGGGGTGTAACGGTTCATGTATTCGTATTGAACCGAAACGGTACGGGCGTCACGGTTCGGTGCATGAATTTACACGGAGAATACACGGTATAAAAAAACATAAAACTCGTGTGCGGATTAATTAATGTCATGCGCAATTACTGTTAAGTAGCGAGAGTTACGGGAGTTCTTTAGCGACACCTAACTCTAATCTGTAGCCTCGCCTTAGCTCTGAAGCTCTGATTGGTGCCTATGTTTTTTTTGTCAGGTTGTTGGTCGAGTCAGTCAGTCAGAGATAGTAGCACTAAGGTGGCGACACACATTAGAGGATCCGCTGGTCTCTTCGCAAGTTTGAGAACTTCAGTTACAGTAGTACAGGCGAGAGAGTAGCCCATGTGAGAGAGTGGTGGATAAGAAACTGTGTGTCGGCGTTGTTCAGCAGTTGTTGGGTATGTGAGTGGAAATATGTGCTACACATGTTCGAAGCAATCACCCAGATGATGTAGGCTACCAATCACCGAAATGAGGAAAAAAAAAAAAACTTCTCCTGCGCTTCACCAGCCTTTGGATACACATACAAATAGAGCCAAAACCTATGGCTTAAATTAAATGATTTCGTAATGACAGAAAGCCATGTAAATCGCGTGGTAATTACCTTTATGTTGGGGTAACTTGTAACTTCTCACATGAGGAGCTGGTAGTGTTAAGTGCATAGACAGTAAGTGTCAACGCTAACCAGGCTAATAAACAAACCATGCTACGGTGAGTTAACGTCGAAGGGCAATGTGACTTCTAGTTGTAGTCTGTTTATGAAATGAAAGGAGCAATTTCGTTTTTTAAAAGAAGGCAAAATAGTGTGATATTTTCACAGTTAGTAGACTAGATTATTACTGTACACACACTGAAAAATATTGAGGCAAATTGTAGACCCTTCCATATACAACTAAACACAGATGTTGAAGGTCTTGCTTAAGTGGATTTTTAAAAATCATTATTCTATGTAATTTGCACTTTCAGAAATAAGAGATGCTGTAGGCCTATTTTAAGTTTTATATCTATGATTATCTTATTTTGTTTACAACTTACAGATGGAGTCTGGGTACTTATTGTACTGTTTAGCCTACATCTTACACACTTCAGGCTGTTGCAGATAGCTCAGGGAAGAGACTGTATGACACTAGGTGGTACAGCCTGATACATGCACAATAAAAAAAAATTGCTTTCTGCATTTTTGGTTTTGCTTTTCCCTCCATTGTACCGAACTCGTACCGAACCGTGATGTCCGAACCGAGGTATGAACCGAACCGTGACTTCTGTGTACCGTTACACCCCTAGTGTGTAATGTGTAATATGTGTGTGTATGTTATGTGCAGTGTGTGTGTGTGTGTGTGCAATATGTGTGTGTGTAATATGTGTGAGTGTGTGTGTAATGTGTGTGTGTGTAATGTGTAATGTGTGTGTGTGTGTGTGTGTAATGTGTAATATATGTGTGTGTGTGTGTGTGTAATGTGTGTGTGTGTGTAATGTGTAATATATGTGTGTGTGTGTAATGTGTAATATGTGTGTGTGTATTATGTGTGTGTATGTGTAATGTGTGTGTGTGTGTAATGTGTGTGTCTGTTGTCTCTGTCAGGAACACCACTATCTCTCTACTGGACTCATCAGGAGCCATGGTGTCTATAGACCCAACTATGCCCACCAACTCAGAGAGGTACACTCACACACACACACATTACACACACACACACACACACATTACACACACACACACACATTACACATTACACACACACACACACATTACACACACACACACACATTACACATTACACACACACACACACATTACACATTACACACACATACACACACACACACATTACACACACACACACACAGATAGAGATAGATAGATAGATAGATAGATAGATACTTTATTGATCCTCAAGGGAAAATTCAAGGGTCTCAGTAGCATACAGACATCACACACAACATGCACTTACAGCAGAAATGGTAAACATAAGTATAAGTATAAACATATAACTAAACTCCACTGTACAATAAAGACAGTAGAAGATAAGACAGATAAGAAAACTAACAAAACTAAATACTAAATACACTATATAAGTTAAATTAAGAAAGTCCAATGTGCTTGAGGGTGATCAAGCATAAGACGCTTGTAGTGACAGGGCCAGGTGAGGTGCTAAAGGGAGTGAGTGTCATGGTGAAGGTGCAAACAGTAGTCCAGCCATAGTCCTTAGTTATGTGTGCATGGCAAGGTGCTCAAGAGAGTGAGTGTCATGGTGAAGGTGCAAACAGTAGTCCAACCATAGTCCTTAGTTATGTGAACACACACACACATACAGTGGGGAGAATAAGTATTTGAACCCATGCTAAAGTTGACTAAAAAGAGGAATATAAAATAATCTGTTAGACATTGATCTTAATGCTTAAATTACAAAAATGAGTAAAAATCCAACCTTTAAGAACACCAATTTTAGTGAATGAAGAATGTATCGTAAATAAATAAATAAATGTTCTTCCTTAACTCATTGAATGCCAAGCTGTTTTCGGGAGCTTTGTCCTAGAGTGCCAGCAATCTAGACCATTGTTGATGATTTTTGTACAGCCACAGCATATTCTGTGTTATAGCTATGAACACATACAATAGCTCGATTAAAAGGTGAGACTTTAAGCTCTCAGTGGGTGCAAACCATGTATTTCTACACGCCTCTGTTCCTGAGAAATCCCAAGCTAAACAGTGGCTAGTTTTCATCAAAATCGCTGTTTTTTTTCTAGAAATGGAGATATAACGTCTTTCATGAAATATGAAGTGTTGCCTGTTACTTACTTGTGTAAACTTTCCGGGAAGTGATCAGCGAGACCTGGCGAGACTGCCACCTAGTGATGGACCCACGAAAATGGCCTGGTTTTGACCTGACGTGCATGCGTCACTGATTTGACCCAAAGCGGCAACCGAGTTATGATAAAATGTCCAGATCAAATGTCCAGATTGTGCGTTTTCATGAGTTTTCGATCGTCATATATTTCATTTCCATTCATCACAGAGTTCCCAAAATCACATATAAGGTGTGTTAGAGTGTCTAGTTTCGTATTTTTAAAAATAATATTACGTTTTTGGCACTCAACGCATGGGAAGGAAAAACGTAATATTACGTTTTTGTCACTCAATGAGTTAAATTACAGGGGTAATAAGTATTTGACCCCCATGTTAAATTCCCATAGAGGCAGGCAGATTTTTTATTTTTAAAGGCCACTTATTTCATGGATCCAGGATACTATGCATCCTGATAAAGTCCCCTTGGCCTTTGGAATTAAAATAGCCCCACATCACCACATATACCCTTCACCATACCTAGAGATTTGCATGGTGTATTTTTCAGTTAGCCTATTAGCTGGTTCGATTTGCATTGAACTTAATGAACATCAAACCACCTTGCCATTCTCTAGGTATTTTAAGGAAGAACATTTATTTATTTATGATACATTCTTCATTCACTAAAACTGGTGTTCGGGTTGGATTTTTAATCATTTTTTTAAATTAAGGCATTAAGATCAATTTCTAACAGATTATTTTATATTCCTCTTTTTAGTCAACTTTAGCATGGGTTCAAATACTTATTCTCCCCACTGTACACACACACACTCACACCATTAGGAGCCATGGTGTCTATAGACCCAACCATGCCCACCAACTCAGAGAGGTACACACACTCACACACTCTCTCTCTCTCTCTCTCACACACAGACACACACACACACACACACACACACACACACACACCATTAGGAGCCTCAGAGAGGTACACACACAGACACAGACGCAATAAAGTGTATTTATTAGTTGAAGGGGGATGTGTTAACTTCTCGACAGTTGAAAATAGCACACAAGTGTTTTGTACTTTTACTGCCAATGTTAGAGAAGAACGGCTGTCTTGCCTAGCATATTTCAGAAGAACGGCTGTCTTGCTTAGCATATTTCAGACGAACGGCTGTCTTGCTTTGTTTCCATGGTGTTTTGTTTGTCTGTCTTGCAATACCATCCATAATATTACCCAGTACTCTGTCAGTTTACTTGATGTCTATCAAACGTGCTTGTTAAAAGAGATCAATCATTTATGATGCTCCGTTTTACCATCATAGATCAGTTCTGACTGTGTGTGGACATAGACACATAAAAGAACACACAGTAATGATGAGATAAGGTTAGATATTAGGAGAGAGTGTGGTGACTCTGTGCATGCTGTGGTAGATGGTATCAAGTGGTGCAATTAGTTCCTTGGAATAACTGTGTCCTGGATTATCCACATGCAAGTTTAGATGCTCTGATATAATAAGACAGTTGGACTCAAATGGCTGAACACAGTTCACCTAACTCTTCAAGAAACACTTTAGAAGGATGTGTTGGAGGCCTATAACACTTTAGAAGGATGTGTTGGAGGCCTATAACACTTTAGAAGGATGTGTTGCAGGCCTATGACACTTTAGAAGGATGTGTTGCAGGCCTATGACACTTTAGAAGGATGTGTTGGAGGCCTGAGACTTTAGAAGGATGTGTTGCAGGCCTGAGACTTTAGAAGGATGTGTTGCAGGCCTATGACACTTTAGAAGGATGTGTTGCAGGCCTATGACACTTTAGAAGGATGTGTTGCAGGCCTATGACACTTTAGAAGGATGTGTTGGAGGCCTGAGACTTTAGAAGGATGTGTTGCAGGCCTATGACACTTTAGAAGGATGTGTTGCAGGCCTATGACACTTTAGAAGGATGTGTTGGAGGCCTGAGACTTTAGAAGGATGTGTTGCAGGCCTATGACACTTTAGAAGGATGTGTTGGAGGCCTGAGACTTTAGAAGGATGTGTTGGAGGCCTATAACACTTTAGAAGGATGTGTTGCAGGCCTATGACACTTTAGAAGGATGTGTTGGAGGCCTGAGACTTTAGAAGGATGTGTTGGAGGCCTATAACACTTTAGAAGGATGTGTTGCAGGCCTATGACACTTTAGAAGGATGTGTTGCAGGCCTGA
Source organism: Alosa sapidissima (assembly GCF_018492685.1). Taxonomy (NCBI): domain Eukaryota; kingdom Metazoa; phylum Chordata; class Actinopteri; order Clupeiformes; family Clupeidae; genus Alosa; species Alosa sapidissima. The sequence goes on along the minus strand of NC_055958.1, from coordinate 43,966,592 downwards.
GACTTTAGAAGGATGTGTTGGAGGCCTGAGACTTTAGAAGGATGTGTTGGAGGCCTGAGACTTTAGAAGGATGTGTTGCAGGCCTGAGACTTTAGAAGGATGTGTTGCAGGCCTATGACACTTTAGAAGGATGTGTTGCAGGCCTATGACACTTTAGAAGGATGTGTTGCAGGCCTATGACACTTTAGAAGGATGTGTTGGAGGCCTGAGACTTTAGAAGGATGTGTTGGAGGCCTATAACACTTTAGAAGGATGTGTTGGAGGCCTGAGACTTTAGAAGGATGTGTTGGAGGCCTGAGACTTTAGAAGGATGTGTTGCAGGCCTATGACACTTTAGAAGGATGTGTTGGAGGCCTGAGACTTTAGAAGGATGTGTTGGAGGCCTGAGACTTTAGAAGGATGTGTTGGAGGCCTGAGACTTTAGAAGGATGTGGATGCCAGTAAATAGTCAGTAGTAAAATCTGAAGAGAAGACTTAATGAGCACACACAGGTATGATGAGTTCTTAATGAGCACACACAGGTATGATGAGTTCTTAATGAGCACACAGGTGTGATGAGTTCTTAATGAGCACAGGTATGATGAAGGCTTAATTAGTGCACACAGGTATTCAAATGATGCAAAATCACCGAATGATCATTGATTGGGTTAAGGTTATGATCATTGATTGCACTGAAAAGGTTTTTCTTTTATTTGTTCTGGTGGCACTCAAAAAACTGAAATTTGAAATGCACATACACACTCACTGTTGCATTTTGTGTCCACTCTGGTGTCTACAGGGCTCCCGTAACACAGTAGACATCGCTGCTCCTGTGAATGTGGGTGCGCTCGTCTTCGGACTGTGAGGATTTCACAGGGTAAAAGAGGAGGTATGCGTTTTGTGACTACTCTGGTGTCTAAAGGGGCTTCCTTTGACACAGTTGAGATCGCTACTCCTGTGTGTGTTCGTCTTCAGACTGTGATAATATCACAGGGCAAAAGAGGAAGTATCTTTCAGTGTGTGTGTCTGATGTGAGGGCCCCTTTTCAACGGGTTTAGGATGTACAAGAGGGTTGACTTGATTGAGAGGCACTCTCTATCTGAATCAAATTCCCTAATTAGTTCCCTAATTTCTAGTTAACTTCACTAAAAGAGGAAGAAATTCAGAGCTGTATTTGCAAAAGTTGTTTGTCATCATGATCTGAGGGAGGTCAAAAACTCACTACAGATGTTTGTCTGCCCATCCAGGGCTGAGAGAAAATCAACTACCCTATTCTTAGAGGATTCTTGTCCAAATTAAATGAAAGCTCTTTTTGATGACAGTTCTTGTAACATATAAGAACTTCAATTGGCCACAACTGATCTATAACCATTTAGGTCCAATCCCTAAATACACTTGTATTTATCAGACAGATTTCCGTATCCTCGCTTGGGTGTGTGATGTGCATTTAGACCACAACGGGTCCTAGACCTTAGTTTCACAAACAATACATTTGCTAATAAAGCCTATTCAGTTTTTTGTCTGCCCTGGAGCATATGACTTTCTTTCCTAAATGCCTGGCTGAATTCACTACTCCTGTGTATATCAGTGCGTGTGCAGTATATTTTTTGCCCATATACAGTGTCTTAGAAAGTAGCCCTCAAAACAGACGCCTACTCACCCGGAGCGGAGTCTTTAGGTCGTAGCAACACAGGAGAGGCAGAAAATACGAGAAAACGCTAGAAGGTGTTTTATTAAGATAAACAATACAAAAAAAAGAAAAATGTGTCTAAGGCTGAATATGTCCAAGTTTGGTTGTCTTGCCATGAAGTAATGGTTCTGCTTTTTTGTTTTTTCTAGTTGCCAGTCATCTTTTGTTTTGCTGACAAACAGTTTCTTACAGCTGGTACATTATGTTCTTACATTCTGTCTTTACATTTCATTCAAAGCACATCTCATTTAGCATAATACACTTTAAATCTAACACAACCTATTTATATCTAAGCAAACAAATTTTATGTTTCAAGTAAATATTCCTTAAGTCTGAGCAAAACACTTTTAAGTTTAATAAGCAAACTTTCTTTTATGTTTAAGAAAAACACTCTCTAAATGTATGTAAGTAAAATCATAACAGGTTATTCTAGCAAAATAAATTTATGCTTTTAATTAAGAAACAACACTCTAATTCTAATCTTCTAAGTTTGTAAACATTTTAAGTCCAACTTGTTTCACACTGGTTGTCTATCATTACCTTGCAGCATTTGCATATTTTTATTTATTTTTTAACAAGCAGGATTTAAGCAGTTATATGACAAAAAATCTTTTAATAGTAAATTATGATTCTGATTATAAATTATGATCACATCTTCATATTGTAAAGTCACGCTACAACACACACACACACACACACACACACACATTCTTACCTGTTAGATGTCACACACGCACACATGCACACACACACACACACACGCACACATACACACACACACACACTCTCTCACACACATACACACACACATTCTTACCTGTTAGATAGCTAACAGGTTAGATAGACCTGTTAGTTAGCGCACACAGCTCGTTACCATATAGCCTATCGACTGCCTAAACAGATTTTCTGTTGTTCCTTTAAGTGGCCTAGTAGCAGAACAGGCAAGTACGTTCTTTTTCATGCAAAAGGCGAACGTCGCAAAAATTAAATAAAAAAAATGTCAAGTCAATGTAAAATGGAAGCAGGAGCAGGGAGAGTTTGTACTCCAAAATGACTCTATTGCAGAGATCAGTTCGTCTATCCTCTTGGGTTTGGCGTCGCAGTGAACTTAACCCTCTTGTTGCTTGCAGTTTGTTAAATAAAGCGACCACTGCATGATGATATTGCTTTTATTACACAACTGAGAAATAGGCGATTGGACTCGTCCTTTACAGCAACAGGACACAATATCCCTCCAACTCTAGACTCCCGCCACTTGTTGCCTTCATATTTTTCCTTTCAAATTTTCAAGTCTTGCTTTAGTTAATTAGCAAGTTACTACCAGAAGCCAAAAATCTGACTCAAAAATGCCGTCATGTAGGCTACTTTCTAAATATTCAACAATAGGAATAGCTGCAATTGTAACAGGACATTTTGAAAGAGACCTTTATGGAAGCGCTGCTGCCCAGCTCGCGCAGCCTCCTTCACAATGTTGAATGGTGACACGCACACAACTTGCAAAACATTGAACTGCTTTGAGTGAAGTGCGCTTGCGAGTTGCGTTCCTTCTGTAATTAATTATACTAGATGCTCTTCTTCACACTGAAAACAGTGGCAGTCCTAGCTTGTAGCTTATAGCCTAATATATTTTTTGGAATCAATTTGTGGTGTGATTGACATCAGACTAGTCATTAGCTAGTTAGTTGTGCACTGTTTCCCACTCAGTAGTAAGGTAACAAACAGCCTACTCCGATGAATTCTATTTTTTTTGCCAATATTCTTGTCGCCCTCCCAGAATTCTGAATATCTTTGCTCGCACACTGTAGGAACTGTAACGTGATTAATGACACGTTACACAAGGATTAAAGTTCTCCGTCATAGGACGGATTTCCATCAATTTGATTTTAGAAATGTCATATTTGAGATCGATGCAGATCCGACGAGAAAAAAAATAGGTGGGGGGGGGGGGGGGGCTATCACCTTTGCTTTTCCAAAGAACACATACGGAGGACTATAACGGTCTAAAAGTTGGATTATAGTGACACATTAGAGACAGCTGATGAGGTTGGCCAATCCGTTTAACTTTTTTGGATATGATATTGTGAGCTCTATGTGCGAAATCGGAGAAGAAGCGTAGGCTGTGTTCTTTCCGTGCATCAATGTAGACAATTTCTTACTATCGCAAACTCTTGTCAGGGTAGGTCATTCATTTTGGGTGTCACCTATGACTTGAACAGATAGCCTTCTATGCCACCCGATGTAGGCTACTATTATTGTTACAGTTTTTAATCAATGCAACTAACATTATGTGTAAAGCGACGCAATATAAACCGTAGCCTATGCAATTTATTATCCCGTCTGTTATGACATGTACAACAATGTTTTTCACAATTTGCGACGGAAGGTTTTGACTGAATGTGTTAGCATAAAAAAAAATAATAATATCACTGTCATCATCGCGAACTGTTGAGTATTTGTGACGCACAGACAGCCTTGTAGCCTATTTTGCTTAGGCCTCACTTTTAACGACAGTAGGTTGTGAGTGTATGTTGACAAAAAATAACCATACAATTAAAATAGTCAACTTAAAACTTTGCTATAAAATATTATTCATTTATAGCACAAAACCATAACCAGTAGGCCTACCAGAACCTCGCATATTAGCGTCATGATTTGAGTGCGTCTATTTGGCAAGGCCACTAGCTGTCATGGATGCGTTGTTGCTAAAGGAAGGCAGGTGTCAAAAGTTAAAAAATAAATGGAGATGGGCAGCTGTTGGAAACGGGGGAGAACTAACAAGCCATGGTGTAAAGAAATTAAAGCGCCGGGGGTTTGCTTTTGCGTGGTTCGCTGCAAGAAAATTGTTTATGGATGCAATAGGAAAACGTTTTAGCACGCCACCAATCAGTAGACCGCCATAAGGTTAACGTTCGTGCACTTCAGGACATCTTCCCTACCTGGTGCAACTAGCCACCACGACAGAGGTAGGCTACGTTTATCTATGGCTGACCGTTTTTACGTTTAGGCTACGCATGTTCTTTCATAGCGCAACACGACCTGTCCTTCACCATATCGCAACCCTTTTGTCAACCTTATACAATCTGTTGCTGAAGACAAAAGCACCGTCTCCAGATTGTCGTTATCAAATGCGCAGACCTCCTGCATGAGCACACACAGTATTGCTGCTCATTGGAAAACTGAGTTGTCTGTAAAACTCAAAATTACCATGTTTTCATTAAATGCGGATGAGGCAACAAATGGAAATATGAACAATATCTAGAATGTTCTGATTCGTTACTTTGATGAGGAAATGGGAAGTCTTGCAAACTTGATTTTATAGATTTTACTTGGTGTAGAATTGCATATTAACAAGAAAAAAATCTCCCCTTTAAACACTTTTGGCCTGAAGTAATTAAATAAGAGTGTGTTAAAGCCTTTCTACAATATTGCTGCAGTAGAAAAGAACAGCAATGGCTAATCAGCAATGGTCAGGGATGGTACTAAAATATATTTTTGTTCATCAGGAAAACTCAATCTCAATCAAGAACACTCTCAATTCGCCTTATTCACATGGTGGCCATTGGCGGCTAAAACGAGGCTACAGGGTACACAAACCATAGGATTGTTATGTTCTATACATTCACCTGTAGGTGGCATTAATTTTATAGTAAGTGTACCCTGTAGCCTCGTTTTGGTTTAAACAATGGCCGCCGTGTGAATAAGGCAAATACTCCCTTTACTTTGCTGTTTGCATCTTTTTGTACATTAAAAACCAATAGGTCGCGACCGCAAAAGGGGTGCTATCTCTATAGGTAGATATGAACAACGTATGACTTATGGCCTGAAAAAAGTTCAGTCAAACGATTTTTTTTCACTTTAATCCCTGCGTTACACCCAACTCTGCTCAGCTACGAGTAGAGAAAGAATCTCCCGTGTGTAAGTTCACTCCAAGTTGGCCTACCCCATAAACTGCATGGCAGTAGGCTATTTCTATTTATCTATAAAATTACCACATGCGTTTGTTCAACTTTATGAAGCAGAATTACGCAGGCTATTTGCACACATTTTGTTTGCGCAAGAAAGAAAATACAGCGCACGCGATTTTGGGCTGCACTTTGAAATTCGTTCCGGCGCCCCTGCCTTGTTGCCTTTATGATTTCCTTATAACTTTCTTATACTAAATAGGAAATGCAAACAATGACATGCCCAACCCTGGAACTGACTGACTCTCTGTCTCGTGCGTGCGCTCTAAGCAGCCTACGTTTCAAATTATGGTAGCCTAAGGTAGCCTAACGTTCAAGTTAGATCTGCTGCATGAAGGAGAGTGAGAGGAAACCCGTGTCCTGCTTTTATATTTGACAAATAGGTCCAT